>NC_041394.2:134275159-134335159 GCF_900747795.2 Erpetoichthys calabaricus
TTTCTTGTCAAAATATGTCAGACATTCATTGCTTGTTTCCACTGTAAGTAATATGCTGCAATATACCACACTGATAATAGTTGATTGATCCTTCTGGTCTCAGAATTATTTATTGTCCAACTAGATGTCCATGCAGGCCATTCCAGATCCAACTTCTGTCCCCCTTGGAGAATCTGGCCTCTCCCCTTTTTCCCCTGAAAATCCAGTGCCTCAGGTATCCACCCAAATGCTCCATTAATTTACCATTAAGACATTTTGTGTGTACACCCACTATGCAGTGGTATGAGATCAAGTTGCCTGCTAAAACAAATTAGAAGGTAATTTCAACAATGGCAGCATATGAAGCAATGTTAGCAGCTTAGTAGTTAAAGTAATTACTCCTGGGTACACAGATAAGGCAATGATTATGGGAGATTTGTAACCTGTTAAGTGAAGACTCTTAGTGGAATAGGTTTCAGCAGGGAGGTCCTTCACAGTATGCATCAACTTCTGCTGTATATTATGGTGGACAGGCTGTCTGACATGAGCCTTACCTTTAAGTATATATTGTGGCTAAGAAACATTGACCTCATTGGCATTTTTAAGGATTTGGAGATGACTTGAGAGTGCCCCCATCTTAGTTAGTAAGAACCATATTTCTCCCTTTCCAAAGATGAATTGTTTTATGCAGAATTTTGGATATGTATATTTAGAACTGTTACATAGTTCACTTCTAATAAGAGTATTCATTACAAGGAGCTTATCTGAATGATGCATCAGGCTAAAAAAAGTTGTAAAAATATTAACCAACAACGCAAGGTTAGTTTGTTCAATCAGTTTAAAGAAAACTATCAAATACTGTAATAAGAAAGCATCCAATCACCAAACGTCTCCTTTGTGATATTTCCATGCCACAGGAATACAGTCCTGGTTCAGGTCCACGGATAGAAGGCTATATTTTTCGACCTTCACTTAATAAATCATTCATTGCAGAATTAAATCATGAAATGAAAAACACATTTTCTGCAACAGGAGTGACCTTGTTCAGGAACTCAGAGGGTTATGGTCGATTACAGTATGTTTCATATATCCTGATCGACACTAATACGAGGAATGTAATTGTCTACTGATAGCATGAGTATACTCTGTATAAAAACAAGAATGAGTCACTGAGACAGCCCATCTTCTGTGAGAAAACCTTCTGGGATAGGCATCAAGAAACACAGACCATTTTTCAAAGAACTGAACAAGACAGTTAATCAGTTTCTATCAGTAACATGAGAGTTGTGCCAGGTTGACCAGCTGGAAAATGGTTCTTAAGGACATAAGGTTCATAAAAAAGCCAAATGATAAACATTCAACCTATCAAAAGGATAACATAGATTACTAAGTAAAGAGCCTCTCCAAGTGGGTATATTCAGTATATATGTAAGTGCTGCTCAGAAGCAGATACTCCAAGCACACTAAAAAGATAGGCAATTTATGGGGGTTATCATAAATAAGACCATTAGGTGGCAACACATGATTCTTAGGCAGAGAAGACAGAATACTGTGCCAGACTAAGACATTAGGATTTAGAGGCTTACTGATTCTTGGTGCAGTTAGACAGAGTGCCAGGGAGATGGTCACAGGATTATAAGACAGCATTCATGATTATCAAAGAGGCTGCAGGATAGAGTTTAAAGGTTGTTCCCTGGTAGACACTCCTTGAGCTTGAAGTTAGATAGTGATTTGGTGCAAAGACTCAACTGGCAGAGAACGTAAAGTGTGGTAGAGGAATAAAGAAGTTTGAAAGATGACTAGGAATGTAGTTTGGTTCTTCAGGCACAGCATATGCTTGGTTATTGGATGACCCTTCCAACCTTGTAGTCAGGGACTAGGTCTTCTACAATCAAACCCAGTGAGGAAGTTAAAGTTTGCTTTCTGTTCATCGATTTCATACTTTTTTGTATTCTCTTTTGACAATAATGACTAAGGATGAGAGTATTTTTTTTAATGAAGAGGACAGGGAGATAGATACACATACTCAAAAGGCAAGCTAAGGTTGGAACTGAAGGTTTATCTTATCTTATCTTTCAAACAAACTGTAAACATAACATCAAAAATCAAGTATTCAAAAATAAGAGTAAGACAACAAAAAACAAGGTAGTCAAAAGGAACAAAAACTTTCAAAATGTCTGAGTGCTCTTTAACAATCTTTGAAGCAATCTTTAAACCATCACTCTGATAATGCCACAGGTGGCGCACAATCCACAGAATTGTGGGAGAATGCTGTGACAATGTAAGAGGCTATACACCCAGAAATAGTGTTGCCATAGGAAACAAAGATGACATCATAGCAATACAAGAAACATCTTGAACTTTCTCAATTTACTCTTTAAACAGAAACTATTGAAAAAAATCATGACCCGTGAGTTCTTAAACACCTAGATCAATGCATAGATTGCATAAATCCATCCAATAAATCCCAAATAAAGTTAATAAAAATAGAAATCATAACAGAGCTTCCTTTATATGGAGAGGTTTTTGAATGTGTCCAATGGGTTTGTCAGGAAAACAGGCATGGAAATGAGACAGAAAAATCAGGAGAATGGAGATCAACAGAGCAAACCTAGGGCCAATCTTCCAGCCTTAACCTTTCCAGTGGACCAGGTATCTAACAATAGGACCACGGTGATGTGAATTAAGGTTAGATTAGATCTCAGACTCATCTGAGCTGTCTACCTTAACAGGAGGTGGGTAGTGTGACGTACATAGTAAGAAGTGGAGTGAACAGGTTTCAACCTAGATACTTAAAATGTTGAATGGATCTTAAAGTGAGCTGGCAAAGCAAGCAACCTCCTCTGAGTCACACAATGATCTGTATATTGTGGTGCTGATTTCCAAGAAGGAACAATCAGGAGGATGTCTTGTGTAGCGAGCCAAACTATTTGCTCAGTCATCAAATGGGAGGCTGCTCCTTTTCTGTGGTCTGTAAAATATTTGGCAGAAGTTTCTGCCCTCATTAGGTTCTGTTGTATCAGCTGCCACACCAAACATAACCCAGTCAAGTACTCTGACAAGCTGGAAATGGAGCAATATCAAAAAGGGGTATGTAAAAGATGAGTCTAAAATCCATAAAAACTCTCAAATGATGACATCTTCAATGCACTATGAGTTAACAAATTTCTAGCAAATTCAGCTATAGACAGGAGTTTACTCCAGGAGTCTTGCTTGGAAATAACCATGCAACAGAGAAACTCTTTTTGTCCTTTGGCATCAGGGTGATAGTCAGACTTTAACTATATGGTACAACCCAAGCAATCACAAAAACTGGGGTCAGTAATAATTAGTGAAGGAAGCCATGCAATCTTACAATCTGCTTAGGAAAAACCTCACTCAACTCCTTTGCTGAAGGGACGTTTTTTTAAGGGAAATGAAATGAGCATTTTAGAGAAACCATCAGCTACTACCAGTATAGTTGTAAAACCCTTAGAGGAGGCTGATCTGTGATAAAACTCATAGAAACTGCCTCCCATAGACAAAAGAACCCCTTGTGAAGATTATGCTCAGCTACATACTTTACAGGCTAAAACAAAAAACAATATCTCTTGTTTCTTTATACATATTTTCCCATTTAAAATGCCCCTTACGATTGGCCAAGTTTTGTGTGTGTGACCAAACATGGAGGAAATATGTGCAACAATGAAAAACTATTCCATGGATGTAAATTTTTTTCATTTTATTCCTACACAGACAAAGTAATTTGCAGTATTTCCTACAATTGATGGCAAGCATTTTATAATAGTCTTACCTAAAAAATTTTCTGGAGGAATGATGTTTTCAGGCTTGGGAGAAAAATTATTAGAATTATAAAGATGGGACAAGCCTTCAGCTATACCATTCACATTTTCAACAAAAGAAATAATAAAGTTAAACTGACTGAAGAATGACTCCCATTGAGTCAAGCAAGAACTTATTCTTTTTGCAGATTTGTTGGTGTAACTTAAAAAAATATGTCAACCGGTAACAATCAATTGAATCAATTTTTCTCAATGAATATTTTTGTATAATATTAACCCATTTTTTTGTGTCAGGTCAACTTATCAATGTTTAACCAAAGAAAGAATTTAATTTGAGGAAATGTAATTTCTCCCACTCAAAAAGTGGTATTTCCTTTAAATAAAAAACTGAAAATTTTAACTTTATGTTAATTAAATGTTTTTTTTAAGTTAACTTATAATTTAAGTTTCATTCAACATATTTTTTTTAATTGAGCACATTTCATTAGACTGCCTCAAGAACTAACCAGCAATTGAATTAGTTTCCTTCCAATTAGTTGTGTTGTTTCACAAACATAAATGAAATGCAGAAGACATAATAGCAAAACACTTAGATTTATTACTGCATATTTGCAACACAAAAATCATAAGTTTCTGGTCATTTTCATAACATGTTCTGTATTAAAAATTTACAGAGCAAACATTACACACACACAAATAATATGTTTTTACTAATTATATTTAAAACATCTATATGAAAAATTATACATATATTAAATAAATACATTATATTTTATATATTACATAGTATTCTACATACAGTATATGCAAGCTTTTCACAAAAATGTTTTTATAAATTACATATAAAATATCTATATGAAATTATATATACATATATTAAATACACCTTATATTTTATACATTATATAACATAGTATACATAAAATGTGTGTGTGTATATATTATACTTTACATAAATGTTGTATTATATAAAAATAAGTACTCAACCTAACACAGACTAAGTAACAATAATTAAATAAACAATTTCACATTTTGAACACACACACACACACACACACACACACACATACATACATACAACCAATTGAACAATTTACCAAAGATTCAAGTAATGCAATGCAAATTCAGTTTAGTTAATTCTGTAATTTTTTTTTTGAATAATAAACTTTCAAATGCTTTATTAGACTTAGTACAATGAATGCCCTCTTTCAAAACTCTAATTAGAAGAACTAAAACACAACTATAACCTTGGTTAGGGAGATCAATACAAAATATCACAGGAGTTTAAAGACAAATTCAAAAAGCAACAAATGATATTCTACAAATAAACTGCTTTGTGGTGTAGTCTTAAAACTTGGACATAAATATATTTATCGCCAAATTAATCTCAGCTGAGAAGCTTACTGCTTAGGCTCTGCACTCTGGGAGATTTCTTATTTCCCTCCAGGTCCATAAACACTTTTTGGAAAACTTCAAAAGTGAGTTTTAACTCTTTAGGGTATCTAAGATTTATTGCATACATTAGACCAAACAATATTGGACAAGCTGCTGCAACAGACTGTAGTCCATTTAACACCTCTACACCTTCAATAACAATGGCAACTTCTTTAGGTGTGTGAAAGGGTCCTTCACCCTCTTTACGGATGACAAATATGGCCATTTTGAGTTTCTTCATTTCTCTTTCAGCATCATCTCCTAATGTATCCTAAAATTCAAAGATAAAGATGCACAAATACTCATCCATTATGAGATAGTGAACTTTGACATAGATAAACTCAGTGTCATATAACAAATATGTTCAAAATGCCAAACTATAAAGCAGTATATCTTGCACAAGTGTCTATACAGAATATTACGTCAGAATTGTGACTGAACATACTGTGAAATTTAATAGTAAAGGAAAAAACACAAATCTGTTAATAAACAAATAGCATAAATATATAATGTTGAATTGCACACTAAGACTTACCAGATATTCTTTGATAAGATCCTTATCATCCTCACCAAGGTAAATAATAAGTGACCTCAGCACAAACTCTCTTCTGATGTTTACATCATTTTTCTGGATGCAAAAGTACACATTTATTAATATTCACTGAACCAGACATTTATTAAAAAAAAAAAAACCAAAAAAAAAAAAAAAACCCCACTAAATTCATGTGGGCAAAAAAAAAAAAAAAATTGCCTAAGAATTCAAGATCGCTGCCTCAATGCAATTAGCAAATGTAACATACCTGATCTACGGCTTGAATGAAACTGGCAGTCTTATAGCGGACAGCTCCTCTTTTATGTCTTATGATGCTTGTCAATTTATTGGTATATTTGTCCAGCTGTGCAAGAAATTTGGTCTGGAGAGGGATTGTAGTAATCCGCAGGAACTCAGCATTAATCTTAGAGGAAAAAGATTAAAGTTAAAGAAATTAACTAACTTCAAAAATTCAAATATTTTTAAAATAAAACACTTTCAGGGAAAAAAGTTACATACCTCATTCACTTTGAAAAGTGCAGATCTTCTATCCACAGCAATACCACAGTCCTTACATTTCCACACTTCCATATTTATTGGTTTGCTGAGAAAGAGAAAGAGAGAGATACAGGAAAAAATATACCTCACTGCTTGAACTCTGTCCACCTCTCACATTTCATATCATTATTTAAAATAGTAATGAATTTGTTTAATTTTGTTCAGTTTTTATGTTATGCATCTTCACTGATTGAAAGTGCTGGGTTCTAATCTCAGCATGGTCACTGTCCATGTGGAATTTGCATGTTCTCTCCCCGATACAAGATTGGGTTTTTTACTAATATTACCAAACACATGCAGGGATAGTAAACTATCCACTGTGTGAGTGTGCATGAACAAGCCAAATGAGCAGCTATGTACTGACTTGTTGCTGACATGTTCTGCCTCCTCATGACCTTGAAATAAATTAAGCAGGTTAGAGACTTTTATATTATTTTAGTTGAGGTGTTCTTTTGCCCTTGAGATCAGCAGAACCCAAATATGGCACAGCTCTTGGGGCCAAACAGAGTCTAGATACAAACTGGTAGGTTTAGAACAGCATATCAAAGTTTTACACAAAAAGTATGTTTTAAACACTTTTTAAATTTAGTAAGGAATTTCAAACTTGCCACTGAAAACTGCAAACAATGGCACCAAACAGGCAAATTCAAATCTGGAGACCCTGTAGTCGAGAGAAAAAAGAAAGTATGCTTAATCAGTCATCTACACTTTGACAGATAACCACCATAAAATCAAAAAAGCAGAATAACCTTTTTAACTGTATTAAAGAATTCCTCCTTTCACTTTCTAAAGTAGACAACTGAGTCACATCAGCTATTACTGAACATTTACAACTATAGTCTACTCAACATAAATGAGTTTGTAATGTTATTGTTACTATACTCTAATACCAACACCAATACGTCTGTGACTGCGACAACCAAGTCAGAAATTTTCTTTTTCATTTTTTTGCTTTAAAGTCATTATAGTGTGTGTTCAGTCCAAAGTGTCTGTGTATTTGTATTTATTTATGTACCCACCTTTTTACTTATCTACCGGTTTATATATTTATTTATTTAAAGAGCTTCAGTAAAAAGCCAAATTTCCCCCAAGGGCAAATAAAGTTCTGCCTATCTATATTCATCATGACCTGATGAACTTCTAATTTTATTTTTTTATTACTGGACACATGCCATCTCTTAATGCTTTTTGTATAATTAATTTATATGACAGATAAATTTTCTCAAAACAAAAATAATGTTTTGATTACATTTTAATGTAATCAACCTAGAATGGTCAAGGCAATAATATATGCCCATGCTTTGTCTAAAGACTTATGATATTATTGTATTTAATAATATTGGTACTATATCTGGATAATACTTAAAACCTGGGTTTGCAATTACTACATACGGTCATTTTTCAATTTCAGACTCTGACAAATTAAGAGGGCAACCCCATTAACCCCAAACAACTCGTCGATACAGAATATGCATATCAGCGTGGTAGATATTCAAACGGGGATACCCCAACCCTCTACGAAAGCATATTAGGCCCACGGTGAAGAAAAAAAATATATGTCGAGAATAAAGTCGACATGTTGGCTTTATTCTCGACACATAGTTTTTGTCTTCTTCACTGTGTCCGTATGTTTTTTTTTCTTCACCGTGGCCCTAATACGTTTTCGTAGTAACCCCACCACACTTAAAGAAAAAATTGCTTGTAATCGCGAGTGTGGAAAAAAAGCCGACACAACAGCACCGGTTAACACTGTATACAGTGTTATACACCTTAAATGATATGGCATTATCGATTCAGTCTAAATAATAAACTGCATTTTGCACGTTATGGCACTTAACTTCAATAACGATGATGATTAATTACGTTAAAGCTTCATAAAAACCCATTAGAATGTGCTTCTTAACTTGAACGTTGTACTCTCAGAAACGAGGGTATGCAACAAAGTAAAAGTAATTTATATTTTGTTCATGTCAGTCCAAAAAAATGAGGCAATTACAATGATTAATTAACAAATATAACTTCACAATACGTTATCATTTACAAGCGAGGTATTTTGCAAACATTACAAGAATATTTCACATTAATGGCGTCGCAGACATAATCTTCTGTAGTTACACTGTAACTTATATCACGGCTCTCCTTTGGCAGTGAATATCAAATACTCACAGTTGTAGGGAAAAACAAACAAACAAAAAAAACTTACCTGATTTTCAACTTTATATCACTCCAAATAATCATGCAATGTTCCACAAACTCTTTCTACGCTTGTCTTGAAATCAGAACTCAAATGGCGCCAACCGCAGCAAACTGCACACTCGTTCTTGAACTCTCACTATATGAGACTATTGCATCAGACATTCTATCGTGTACTGCGCAGGCGTCAGAAAATTTACAAAGCGATTTTTTTGCGTTAGATTAAATGGAACAAATAACATTAAGCGACAGCAAGGTTTTTCAATTTGAAGTAATGCAAAACAATTACGTTAGGTGAACAAACTTATTAATATAGTTTATTGCAAACAATAAAATCACCTTAAGTCAAAAAGAGCACGTTTTCTCTTTTTACAGTGTAAGCAGGAAAGGTTTTTTTGAATTTTCTCAGTTTACACTACAAATAAAAAGTACAGAAAATCATGATACTTGAGCTCTAAAACCCCTAGATCAATGCATAGACGTGATAAGAAATCTGTGGTGAAGTAAGTAAATAATCACGTCCTGGAGTGTGCAGGCTCCAATCGGGTGCAGATGAATGCGAGCATGCGTCACGTACAAATGCGAGCGGATCAGTCAGGTGCTTCATTCACACCTCGGTGGAAGCAGAGTATCATACCTGCATCCAATCAGTCAGGACGTAAGAGGAGCCTGCACGTCAGAAAAGGGAGGACAGAAAGAAAAGAGAAAAAAAGAGTGACAGAGGTTAACAGATGGAAGAAAGAAGACAGGGTCACAAGAAGAGAGATGGTGAGAGAACGAATGGAGGCAGGCAGCCAGGAAGAGTCCCAGAAGAGGAGCATGTGGCTGACGCTCAAGAGGGGACTGAGGGTCGCTCCTGCTGAGCGATTTTGGGACCAGGAGTGACTGACAGCTTCAGGAGCCCCCCTTACCAAACCCCCCCCCCGTAAGGTTGAGGAGTGGCAGGAGTCACAAGAGTAATGCTGCCAAAGGGTTGGCTGTTCCTGTTGGTAGGATGTCTCCTCTGGCTGCTGGATCCCATCGGCGTAAGTGGAGGAGATGTCAGTTTTAAGAAAGATGCACCAGGTATTGTGAGTTTTTATATAAAGGCTTCCTACCTGCGATATTAATGGTATTATTATTGTTTTTGTTTGGTTTTAATAAAAGCACTGAACACTTTTACACCAAACCCTTGCTGAATGTATGTGTTCTCATTTTCCTGGGTCATCTCGGTATATGACTATTGACAATTTCAGGTTGAAAAAGCAATCAGGGAGTGTGTAGCTACCCTGGATTGTCACAATAGATTGTATAAATCCATCAAGGAAATCCTGTAAAAACTTAATAAAAAATACTGATCACAACAGTTACTCTGTCTGTATTAAAATTAAAAAAAAACAAAATGCTAAGAATTTACATTTAGTGCTCTTTGTTCCAGATTAGGTTTTCCCCAGCAAAAACATAATCATTTACTTAATTTTCTGAGTCTGGATGTTTCATTGCCAGATCACAAGCAGATATCATTTAATAGCTCAAAGTAGTAGTAGTTTAATCACAGATAAAAGAAAACTCCTCAGTGTTGCTTTATTTAATTTTATTTTCTTTATTTTTATTTACTTATTTATTTTTAATATACTACTCAAAGAAGACACAAAATTGGGAAAGCCTAGATTCAAAACAATTTTTAGCAATCCTTAAGAAATATTCATAAAGATAAGAAGAAACTGTGAAAATCTCTAGCTAAAAAATAAAATAAAATGAAATAAAAAATTTAAAGTTTATAAAAATCGTTTTATACAAAAAATATTAAAATATCAAAAAAGAGCAATTAAAGGTGTGCCTAAAAAGGCAACCTAGATGCCTATAAGAGAAGTCCACAATCCAGAAATCAGAAACCAAATAACATAGCATTCAAAAGCTGAAAAACAGACAAAAAACGAAATACTCAAAAGATGGACGATCCTTCAGTAATGGTGGCCCCGCCCCAAAAAACATACATCAATGCATTATGACATACATAAATATAAACTAAACAATATTCAAAGCTAATAATGTTCAAAACTAAATAATACCCAAAAATAACATACAGAATGACAAAATATAATCAGTGACATAGTATACACAATAATTCTTTTAAACAAAAACGATCACAGAAAATGAAGCTACAACAGGGGACCTGGAATTGTTAACAAAAAACCCTTTACTATAAAACTTGCACCAATTCCCTTCTAGTCACCTTCAGAACACTCATCTTGAGATGTAATACACTTGTCCCATTGCTTCTCCCATTCCTGTTAAGTTTCCTGTACTTATCTTGTGCTACTGTATCTACAACCTCCAACATGATTTTGCGCATTTCTAATTTAAATTTCAGGAACAAAAAGAAATCACAGGGAGCCAGATATAGCACATATGGGGTTGTGGGATGTTAAACGGAACAATCACATTATTTTTGATACAAATTTTTTTGCCTAATAACACATTGTGTGCAGGTGCACTGTCATGGTGCAAAATGTACTGATGATATGATACCCTGATACCACTCGGCAGACTGATTAACCTGCCTGTAAATATATGATACCTAGTAGCATACTGGATAACTACACACTACTCCTGTGCTACTGACTCAGTTTTTGAAGTTTCGGATCCTCCCTTGTACATTTAAGCCAGGGTTGAGACCCTTACCATTATCATAACACTAACAGTATCTGTATTCTATACTTTAATATTGTTTAACATTCTTATTCTGTATTCTATATTATCTCTATTATGTAAGGGGACAGGCAGGGTAGCACACTTGTTAGCACTTGCAGCTTTCTCAGTAAGGAACTGAAATCAGAGCACATCCGCTACCAGTGTGGATATATTCTCATTGCATGTGGTTATTCTGGGTTCTTCTCCAGTTTTCTTCCAAATCTTGAATAGACACAGCTTTGGGATTGCCTCTATATTTTGTGAGTGTGTTTATGTTTGTAAATTTGTCATTTCAGGGCTAACATCCATCCTGTGCTAATCCCTGCTTTATGCATGGTCCTGTCAGAAAAGGCTCCATCTCCTTGTTATCGGAGAAGCAAGAAAATGATTGGAATACTCTGAAATTACACAGTGTAAATTTACTGTAGAAAATATCACAAAGAGACAAAACAGTTTTCCACTAAGTGTAATTACAAATAAAGAAAAGTGGATTATGTATAATAAGCACTCAGAGCTTTCTTCCCTTGAGCACTTTGAATGCCAGTGTAGCAACACATATTACACTGAGGCTTATGTTCAAATTTCTGTGCATGAATAATGTGTTTACAGCTTTTATTTGTTAACAGACCTACAGCAAGTTGAAATTTATATTTGGCTATAGTCTAGTATACATTTTAGTTTAACATGCATACATTTGTATGTCCACGAGCAAGACTACTTCAAAATTTCCAATTTTATCTCAACATCCCATATGCAGCACAAATAACCACATCATTTTGGAAATAAATAGTTTAAAATATTAAATGATACAGATGCTCTGAAATGAGTTTTCAGGAAGGGCAGTTTTTATTACTACTGCAAGCAGTTTTGCATTTGGCAGGTTCAAGTGTGAAACCATAAAAGGGTGCAAGTTGATCTATACATAGAACGTTTTGATCTTTGCAACAGTAAAAAGCAAGGTTGTGGAAATCACAGCTTAACGGCCCATTAGACATCAAGCATTCATCTTAGTAAATCTGAACATGCCTTTGGGAATCAAGGCAAGGATCAAGGGAGCTTAAACAAGCGCCATAGCCTCCAATAATCTAAAGATGGGACTAAACAAAAAGTGCAAGATCTAACTCTGTACTAAAAATGCCTTCTTTGTAGCAAGTTTTGCATTATTGTCTGAATGATAGCATTCTAACTAAAAGTAAGGCTTTCCAAAATATATAGTGTCATTACAAAAACAAAACTATTTCCAGAATTGGTACAATTCCCACAAGTAAATCTCTGCTGTTCACTGATCACGGTAATTTTTTCAGTGAAACTGAAAGAGTAATTGGCTGAACCGATTTAAACTGAGTTTGTGAAGTACTGGTCTCTACCGTCTCCTGTTGAATGCACACACACTGCTGAAGGAATGATATTTGGGTATTAAATAGCATATTTTCTCCTAAAAGACTGTATAATAGACTTCAAGAGAACAATATTAATAAACATTTTATTTATATAGCACTGTGTGTGTGTTTTTTTTATTTCTCCAGTACCTCCAATGCGATTCAGCCATCTCTCTTAAGGTATAAACACAGAGATACTGTAAGCAGGAGCATGAGCCTGTGGTGTCCTGGATCATGGACTATCTGTCCGGCACACCAATGTTTGTGAGACTCAAGGACTGTGTCTTTCATATGAATGTGAGTGACACTGGAGCACCACAAGGAAAAGTCCTGTGACCTTTTCTCTTCACACTGTACACCTAAATATAACACCAGTTTATGTCACATGAAGAAATTCTTAAATGATTCCACAGTAATGGGGTGTATTGACAAGGGGGATGAGTATAGGACTCAGGTGGAGAGCTTTGTTCTTTGATGCAAAGAAAATTGTCTGCAACGTAATATCAGTAAAATTAAGGAAATGGTTATTGACTTTCACCACACTAAAGAGCCTTTGTGCCCTATTAAGGGAGTGGATGTAAGAACGATGATTTTCTAATGCTGATTTAAACTGGACTGGTAACATCTCTTCAAGAGTTTTCCACCGAATTACCAAGTTCATTAAGACGGTAGGCTGAAGGTAGTAGTGGTGGAGAGAATGATGGCAAAATTGATGGCCATTATGAACAATGCTGCACATCATCTTTCTAATACACTATCACTAAGTACTTTGAGCCAATGAATTATTCAGCAGATGTGTGTCAAGAAATGCTGCTGGGGTTCCTTCATACGTGCAGGAATATACCTGTTTTACCTTTAGGCAAGTAAGAAGTTTTCTTCCTGTCCTCTCTCCCTCACACTGCCTTTGCTGCAGTTGGTGTCTCTAAGCCATTGAACCAGTTCTTTTGACCTGGAAATGAGAGCTGAAGTGCCACATTTGACACCTGCTTCCAGGATGCTTTTCTGCTGTTGACTAACCCCATCTGGATAAGGTCTTGTGTTTGTACTTGCCATTTCAGCAATAAAATATTATTCCTTGGAAACATATTCCCTTTCCTAGCCTCCTGTGCAACTTAGTGACCCAAGTTTTACAATATATATGTTAGCAGACAGCCAAGGCCCTTACTTGGCTGGGATGCCTATGAACTGGAATGACTGGGGGGATGTGTTGGGCATGCAGCAGACATAGGGCGTTACCTACCCTGGAGCATTAGATGGCAGCCCACCTGGGTTGCAGCGGTGCCTCAGATTCCCACAAGCCATCATGGGAGTTGGAGTTCGGCACAGCCCTGTTGGGTTCTGTGGGTGCTTCCAGGGAGTGCTGCACAGACTGCGGAGAACCTACTTTGTTGGGCTTCCACCTCATCCAGAAGTACTTCAAGACCATGCTAACGGGCCACTGGAAGTACTCCCATGTGCAGGATAAAAGAAGCCCACTGCCACTACTCCAGGAGCCTTAGTCGGGAGGAAGAGCACAAAGCTGGCCAGGATGAGTGGAGGCGGGCAACAGACAGAGAGAGAAAATGCTGTTTGCTCTATTTGACTGTGCAGGTGGGAAACAGTTTGGGAAGCGTTTCCCACAAGAAATAAAGCCATGTATATGGAAGAACCTGTGTCTGTGTCTGTCTGTGTTGGGTTTGGGGAGCTGGTTCTGTTTCTGCAGAGCACAATATACATCTATCTTTCGGCCATCTACCGTATCTATCTGTTATATAGTGCCTTCCTATCTATCTATCTATAATAATAATTCTTTGCATTTATATAGCGTTTTACTCACTACTCAAAGCGCTCAGCAATTGCAGGTTAAGGGCCGTGCTCAAGGGCCCAACAGAGCAGAGTCCCTTTTGGCATTTACGGGATTCTCATTGCCAGTGCAGTGAAACCTTCTCATTGCCAGTGCAGATCCCTATCGTCTATCTATCTATGTAAAATCCTGCAACTGGCAGCCTTTCCAAGGATTGTTGGATGAGATAGGCTCCAGTTTTCCCATGAACCTGCTCTTAATGAAGAGGTTTGGAGGATGGATGATGGAGATATATATGTATATTTTTGTTTGTTTGAATAATTTACTAGTAATATATTAATTTTCCCTTTAAAGATGTTAACCACTTGCATTAACTGGGGCATGCTCTTTTCATATCCTCATGTTTTGGATGCTGATTCTTTCTCTCTCTCTATGAATATATGATTCCCACAATTTAAGACAGGGCAATGGGTGAACCAAGGGCTGGTTAAATACTGCATTTTTTATGTGGGATATGTGTTAAGATTTAGGAAAGCCATTTTGATTCATAATGTTTTTGTATTTTGAAAGCTTAACATTTTTTTTTTTATTTACACATTTGCATTGTATTTATGTGTTTAAGAAAGATTTAAATTTTTCTCTGTTTGAATTGTGTGTCACATTGTCATAATTAGAAGCTGCTGTGGGCAGATAATGGGTGGCTAGAGGATCGACGTTTCATTGCTAGAGACTTCCTCCCTAAATCGCTTCATGAAGACTCACTGTAAATTACAGTGAAGTGCAGGGTCTTCTTTATTCGAGGAACAAATTTAATCAGTGAACAAGTGCAGTTAGATTTTTTCTTTAATTTTCATACTCTGTTTTAGACTCATAACTAAGTTGTCTTGAATTAGTTTTTATATTATTGTTTTGGCTCTGGGAAAATAACAGAATTTTGGTGAACGAATCTTTGCAATTCTTATCCAACTAAAATTATGGCTAAATATTATGGCTTGAAAAACAGCTCACACATCTTTTGAAAGGCTTCCTTGCAGTAAGAAATGAATCAAAATGACAACTTATATTGGCTAACTGAACAGATTTGTGACACTCCATGTAATGGGTCTACACTCTAGGTGTCTTGTATACGGGACTGACCATGACCAGGGGCCTCATGTAAAAATGGTGTGTACTGAAGTGACTTTAGCTGCAGTTGGAAGCTCCTGTTGTTATGGTTCTGCCTTTGTCCAGAAACAGTTTCATAAGCTTTATGAACTTAGGAAAGACATCAGAAAGTCTTTCTCCTGCCTGACGTATGGGATCTTTTCCTGAATAAGGAATAGCATTGCACATTTACTGGAGTGGCATTGAACATGTACTTTATTAGGAAAATAGTACTTAGTTATAGTTGTACAGAGTGCGACAGGAGCTTCCACATGCAGCTAAAGTCACTTCAGTACACATGTACTGTGTCAGCATGCCCGTGTTGATCTAACAGAGGAAGCTCTGCAGTCTATTCGTGACTTAACGCTGTAGGAACATAAGTAAATAAATCAAGGTAAATAACATTCAATCTGGCTTTTATATAAGTAACATATAAATGTTTTTTATGTAAAGACCATCACAAAACATAATAAGAAACAGGACGTTACACGATACAATGGTGAGCTCTGTAAGCCCTGCTTTTTTTCTCTGAAGGACACATGTGAGGCAGACTGACTGGCAGGATGACGCCCGACATATTGCTGCATCCAAACGGTGCTATCTTTCACCTTTACGCCTGGTGCAGCTGCGTTCTTCTTATATGTGAGTGGATGTTTCTTGTGGGGAGGTCTTCTGTTCTCTTTCTCCTTTGTAGATCCCTCATCCTCTTCTGAGTTCACTTCTGCTATAGCACATCTTTATTTGAAAACTAACAGTGTCAGATCAGCGGGAGCGTGAACGTGACTGAGAGAATAAAACTGAATTAAAAAAAAAAGCTAACTTTCACAAGTATCATAAATTTACACCAGCTGATACAGACTCAAATCAAATGTATGTTTTTATTCTATAATAGTAAGAATAAGAGCAGCTCACTACTCAAAATGGAGGCATCCAGGATCAAACAGCGAAGTCTTGATTACATGTCAGACATTCTTACCGATACACCACCAAAGCGGTCGTATTAGGTGTGTGTCAATGTTGTACCCCAATGCGAGTTCTTTTTCTGTAGTTATATTCTTGAATAAAAGCTAACTTGTTTTGTTATACTTGTACCTTTTGTGAAAGTGTATATTTGATATCTGGACTTCAGGCTTCACACATTATTCATTTCATGTATACATTTCGTCAAGTATTACTAAAACAAAGAACGTTTCTGTTTTAACAATGTGTTTACATAGATTGTTTTAGACACAGAACACACATGAAATGTATGTATTCCAAATGATGATATATTATTTACCCTCTACAACTCCAGCACTTCACTTCAAGATAAACACTGACCACTGAAAACCTTCTTTGTGAAATTGAATTGAGACAGTGGGTGGGGGAATGGGATAGCAGGCTGCTTGCTGTTTGTGCTGATTGACATATTTACAACACAAAAGACACTGACGGAGAGGTGCAACGGGATTTAAGGTACCCGGGATTACGAGTTTTTTCATAGGCTTTGGTAATTCTATTGTTAACCCACTGTATCTGAGTATGGAATCACAGCTGTACAGCAGCTGATCGGAAAGAGGATTATCATGATGCAGCATCAAGCACATGCTGCCTCAGTCATGTGCACAGTCTATTTGAACTGTTCACATACAGCAAATGCTTCAGAGCCTTTCCTGTAGGGACCTCATAGTTCAGAAACAGTTTCATCCCAAGAGCTCTAAATGCACTCAATCAGTCCATCAAGAGCTCCCGGTAGAACTGTTTGTACTTATAAGTATAATTACCTCACTGTAAACTTGCACTACAGTTGTGATATTGCACAACCAGAGCCACTTTATCAACCATTTCACTATCTGCACTATATGTACATGTAGTGTAGTACATTATTACTACTATTATTATTACTATTATCATGATTTTACAGGAAAATAAGTTTAATTCAATAGCAGAGTGCACCTATTTACATATGATGATGACTGGCTTCTAAGTCTAAGTCGCTCTTGATGTCATTTTAAGATGGAATGCAGTAAAGTATGTATATTACCTTATACAGATAAATTTTTAACTTAATTTAAATAATGTAAACTGTTAATAATTAACGGTAGAATTACCAAAGCTTACGAAAAAACTCATAAATCCGGCCCTCCTTAAATCCGCTCACACCTCTCCGTCAGCATCTTTTGTCTTGTAAATGTGTCGCTAAGCCCAAGCAGCAAGCAGCCTACTATCCCATCCTCCCACCACCACAGAACGTGCAAAAACCTCTCCCAACTCAAGCCTTGTTTATCAGTGAGTCAGCTACTTAGAGCTGTATAGGCTAAAACACATATTTTGTTATTTGGAACACATGCATTTCATGTGTGTTCTGTGTCTACAAAGATCTATGTAAGTGTAGGATGACAGAAAATGCAAGAAATGTTGAACACATACCTAAACGATAAACTTTTTTCATGTTTTAGTACTAAAGACAACATTTTGCCATGAAGTGTTGTGAGACACGGGTCCGAACACCACCAGACAAACACCGCTTCTTTATAAAAACCACATGTTTATTAATTGAACACAGTCCCGCACAGCACACAGTGCTTCCAGCACCAATCACCCTGCACATGGGCCTTTCTCTCCCTGTCCATGGGCCGCCTTTCCTCTCTTCACGGGTGCTTCGTCCTGCTCCCACTCCCGACTCTAGCTCCCTGATTGTAGGGAGGCGGCCCCTTTTATTCCCACCCGGATGTGCTCCAGGTGCCTGAAGACACTCTTCCAGCAGCACTTCCTGGTGTGGCAGAAGTGCTGCCCTTGCACCCTTAAGCACTCCGAGCATCCCTGGAAGGTCCTTCCTCCACCCTCCCAGGTGTGATGGAAGTGTAAATCTCCCAGGCTCTGCAATGCTTGGGGCGGCGCCTGGCGGTGGCCACGGGCCCCAGTGGGCTTGAGGCTCCTTACTTCTTCCCCGTGGTCCCCTCCTTATCCAGGGCAGTTGCCCCCTCATGGCCCAGGGAACGTATAAGAGACCTCCCAGTCCTTCCAGGCATCCCGGAAGGGTCTGACCCCCAGCCTCCTGTGACAGCGTATAATGTGTGAAGACTGAAGCCCAAATATCAAATAACCACTTTAAGAAAAGGTTCAAATATAACAGAACAAGTGCGCTTTTATTCAAGACTATAACCGAAGAAAAAGAAATCAGGTTAGTGTCGGTCATTGTAGCAACTTCTTTGGTAGTACAGCGATAAGAGCTGCTGACTCCTATTCAAAGGGTTGCCGGTTTGAGCCTCCCCACTTCTCAAAGTAAATGTTTTGAGTAGCGCGCTGCTCTTATTGTTACTATTATACAATAAAAACATACATTTGATTAGAGTCTGTAACAGCCAGTGTAAATGTATGGTACTTGTAAAGGTTAGGTTTTTTTTTTAATTCAGTTTTATTCTCTCAGTCACGTTCACGCTCCCCCTGATCTGACACTGCTGTTTTCAAATAAAGATGTGCTATAACAGACGTGAACTCAGATGGGGAGTAAGGTTCTACATCGGAGAAAGAGAACAGAAGCCCTCCCTGAAAGAAACGTCCACACACATATAAGATGAATGCAACTGCACCAGGCGTAAAGGCAAAAGATGGCACCATAGGATAGGGCGTCATCTTGCCAGTCAGTGTGCACCACATCTGTCCTCCAATGAAGCAGCACAGCTTACAGAGCTCACCGATGTATCGTGCAAAGTCCTGTTCCTGATTATGTTTTGTGATGATCTTTACATAAGAAACATTTATATGTTACTTATATAAAAGCCAGATCGAATGTTATTTACCTTGGTTTATTTATTTACCTCCCTACAGCATAAAGTCACAAGTAGACTGCAGAGCTTCCTGTGTTTGATCGACACGGGCATGCTGACACAGTACATGTATACTGAAGTGACTTTAGCTGCAGGTGGAAGCTCCACACAACTGTCTTTATGATTCTGAACTTGAACCTTCGAGTTTCTCTGCCACGCTTTGTCACTCAATCAACTTCCTTTTGTTGTTTATACCACTGTTTAAACCAAAAAATACTATGTTTTTCCTTGCCTCCACTTGGTATTTACTGAAATTTTTCTTTTTACCCATGCTTTTGACCATTGTCTTTTCACAGAACGCCAAACTTAAGAAGCTATTTATATTGATTTGCATATTCAGAGAATCATAATTCTGGTAGGAGTCGGGGTGGGGCAGCAGGCGTGTGCACGTGTGTTACATTTCACGCTGATTGGGATTTATGTAGCAGAAGAACATGGAAGTTGACGTGCGCACAGATTTATGCATTTTTTTTGTACATATGCTCATTTCTGTTTTTGACTGTACGCCATGTTTTAGTGTGAATTCTATGCGTGGAGTTATACACAAGGACCCAGAATAGTGGTGTAAGACAGGAAGACATGGACACAAAAAGGGTTGGGTTTTGAAAAAACAAAGTGAGGTTTTATTTACAGGTGCACAAAAAGAAAAATAATTAAATAATGTCCTGCCAAACATACTGTATATATATCTAAATACACAGCCCAATATCACAAAGGACACACAAAAACAGTTATGAAACTGAGTAAAAAATGATGAATATATACACTATTTCCAGTACTAACTGAAAATCCCAAATGAAAAAGAAAAATGCACAAAAACTAGTGAGACCCATATATACACAAAAATAAAGTTGTCTTCATCCACAGTAATCCAAGTCAGGAAGCTGCTCCACCAAATAATCCACATAATTATTCAAAATACAGAAAAAGAAAAATGTGTATATACAAAAGTAAACAGTGCACCATTAACCTCGACCCTATAAACACCTCCACCAAAGATAACAGTTATTTTTCCAAAATATATACAGGAAGAAAAAAGATATTTACAAAAATCAAGGCACAAGCCGCATTGCTCAGTAACCTCAAACTACCAAGTACCTCTCTCAGCGCAGTCTAGCCAGAAGACCCCCTCTAGAGGCCAGAAATTCCCTTTTGTATGGCGCCGACCAATTAAGCCGTTGAACGTCATCCTTCTACATGCACGCAATGATGTATATGCGTCTCCGAAGAGTGGCATCTTCCGCCCTGCAAAATTCTAATAAAAATGCAGGAGGCCGGCACATAGCTATATCAGCTTTTGGGATGCGAACTGCGCTTCTCTCGAAACTGAAAGTAAGCCTTCTTTCGTCACCCAGGCTACAGCCCAAAAAACTGCTGATATGGGATCCCTGTATAAGCCGCAATAGGCCAATACTAAGATGCTTTGCACTGTCTCTTGCCATTCCAGCGCTACCCAGTCATGGGAGGTACATGCACATGTGGGAGACTGAAAACACCACCCTGGCCAGACAATGGCAGATCTGTTTTTCCACTCTCCACATGCTATAACACTCTTCAGAAGTTGCTTATATCGTCAGGGAAGACATCGTTCAGCACTTTCTAAACGGACAAAAAAAAAGGGCAAGCGTTATTTCTTTATACCTTATTTGTCCTTTTCGTTCCAAAACTAATGCTTCTCTCTCAACACTACAGAGGACACAAAACTAACTTTATTTAATTGCTGGTAATGCCAGTGAGGCACATTAACACAAGATTACAATATGCATGCTTTCGAGATAGCTCAGGCCCCTTCTTCAGGCAAGTTGCAGTACAGAAACTGGCGTTCCTTTCCAGGAAAGAAACAGTATTTGAAAACCTTTAAGTGGTTCATCTTCTATGTCAAAAATTAACAGACCTCTTCTGCCTAAGATTTATTTAGTAGAAGAGGAGAACAATGTATATAGTTAAGATCTTCCATTTGAAGTTTTTGATGAGTTTTCCTTACAATGTGGAGCTGTAATCAAATTTGTCTGTCAGAGAGATGCAAATAGTCCTGTTTTGATTCTATTTTCAGTCTTTGGGAAAAACCTTCCTTTTGTTTTTGATTTTATTTCTGAAAGAAATGTGCATCTCCTGCTTGGCTGCATTATCCATCACAGCAGTTGCTCTTATACTGTCAATGCTACAAGATTACCTGGGGCAGTCAACTTAAAAGAGATGATGGTCAATGGGTGCCCGCCCTGTGGACCTGACAGGCCATATTGTCTCCTTGTACCTGACTTAGCAGTATATGTCTACTCTAGAGTGAGAGATAACAAACAAGTATGTTAGACATCCGACTTTGGAAACGTTACTATATTTTGTTCAAAGTTCACTCCAGCACCTTACTAAACATGAGGAACATTGGGAAAACCTTAGGGATGAGACAAGGAATTCTATGTGACTCAGAGAATGCACTTTTTTATTTTCAGGAAAGGATTGGACACATCCACATAGACTATGCCCCTGAAGAAAACAAATAGGTTCCAAGACCTGGTGCAGATGTCATTTCTGGTCACATCAACTCAGTAAAATATACAAGAAAAACTTACCCCTACATCAACAGTTCTCTTCCAGCTGCTGCTATTGCCCTGTGGGATAAAGGCATCACAGTAGAATAAATTCTGCCCTAAAAACCAGAAGAAAAGCAAAGCTGAACACTTTGAAAAAGACTAAACTTAAAAAGTTAATACTAAATAACTGTTTTGTAGCTGCAATTTTTGCTTGTTAAAAGCGCCCTACAGTCCTGAAAGCAATGAAACTTATATTTTATTCAAGTTGCTTTGTGAATTTTTGAATTGCTAAGTCAAAGCAGATCACTTTGTTACAAATGTCAGTTTTCTTTTTTGCTGAATACATGAATGGTATTCTCTGAATTCACCTGCATGAATGCCATTATTAGCTTTTAAAGCAAAAGGTATACCTGGAGTGATGAAACTCTGTTCTTTTCAAAAAGACTTATTTTCCCACTGTTTGTTTTTTTTATTTGGAAAAGAAAAGAAGCAAAGTTAACAGTAAAACATTTTTAGTTTGGTGTTTCTTGTCTTAACACTTCAGTTTATGAAATAAGGATAAGAGAATAAGATAAAGTTTGACAAATGATAAATTATTTTGTTGTAAGTAATCAGACCACTAGAGTGCACCAAGTAATTTATTCTGAGATACTGGTAAGCTCAAAATACATTTATTTTTTAATTCCAACAATAAATATCTATATAATAAACCAATTCAGATGGAACAATTGATCACAGTATCATGTCTACTTCTGGTCTGCTGGGATGTTTTAATATATATTTTAGAATATACATTTCTCACCAAGTCGCACTCTTTATCAAATAAAATAAGATAAAAATTGGTTTTGTATAGCTTGCATAAATCAATCTACCATTCGTAAATTAATTTAGCTCTTTTCTGTGATATATGGCAGATAAAACTGAACCTTGACCAGGAAATGAATAACAGATCACTTGCTGATGTGTATTTTACTTTTAAAATTAAATTGAATTTTTTTATACTTCCAGAAACACTGGGGGCAGAGCAATGGGATCAGATTGTCATTTTGTGCAGTAACATGAAATAGGTTTTTTTTCAATACTCGCAACATTTATTTATTTTTAACTCAAGACTTCTCATTAACTCTTGCTTCATTACCATTTACATTCCTACAGTTTATTACACAATGACAAAAAATTATTGCTTTGTAATATTTTCTACAAAAAGTAAAATAACTTGACAGTCAGTGTAATGGGCAGCAAGCATGGGTGGACATCCCAGCCAGGATAGTTCAAGGTTCCTTACCAGGATGGGAGGCCTGTCCAACGAATAGGCAGGAGATGGACAGAAGTAGATATGCTGGCATCCCGGAAGGACTTGACCAAGGATCCTTAACTGGCCAGGAGGTCAGTATAATGGAGGAACAGGGCAAGGCAGCTTACCTGGGTTATTTATACCAACCCTACCCCGCACACTAGAGGGCCTAAGGCACCTGTAGGGATACATACAGGGCATGTTGGAAAGTGTAGTTCCTTAGGGAAGTCCTGTTGGGTTCCATGGGTGCCACTAGGGGGATCTTCAGGCATTATTGGTCCCTACTTCATGGGACTTCCACTTGATCCGGATGTGCTTCTGATGAAAGTTGTTTTGGCACCAGGAAGTATTCCAGGGCCCTGTATGAAGAGAACAGCTTTGCCTCATCTGGGTGAGTTGGGGTCAGGAGTGGAGGACTGACGAATTTTGCCTGGGAGGAGTGGAGGAGAAGAGAGACTGAGAAAAGGATGAAGAATTGCTTGGTACTTTTGTGCAACAATATAAAGAAGCCTGTGTTGAGGTATTGGTGCTCAATAACCCTTTAATGCAAACTGGGACTTGTTGTGTCTGGGTTGTGTCCTGGATTTGGGGTACTGAAACATTCCCTGCACCTCATATCAGCTAATAAATACTGATGCCTTTAAGCTGGTTGGGCTGGTATGAAGAGTTGGTCCATGCATAATTAACCAAATGACATGACAGAAAACAAGGAGAATAAATGTCAAGCTGTTTTAAGTGGGCATTGACATTGGGGCACTGAGGAGAGACACATTTGTCTGAACTGTTTATAACTAGAAATTGGAAATCTACACAATAAAACACAAGGCCTGCTAGCTAAAACTCTTACATAGTGAGTGTTGTGATGGTACACAACATAAAAAAGACTATGTTAGAGCTGTGCTGATAATGTTACTGTCACAAAGAGGATCTGGGGGTTTCCAAACCCTGGATGACAAAAGAAGTACAGACACTCCTCAAAAAGGTAACACTGCCTTAATGTCAGGTGACAGGGTGTTATACAGTGCAGCCAGAGCTAACCTAAGGAGAGGTATCAAAGAAGCCAAAGAGGTCTATAAGAGGAAAATAAAAGACCATCTCATAGAGGACAACCCTCGGCAAATGTGACAAGGAATTCAACACATTACAAATTACAAGAGCAGCAACCCCAGGTCTCTCAGCTCCAATGCCTTGCTGGAGGTGGAAATGAGCCATTTCTTTGCCAGGTTTGAGGCTAGGAGGCCCAGCATGACCACACTGACCACACCAGCCTCCAGAGCCCACACACTCACTCTACAAGAAAATGAAGTGAGACGTGTGCTCAGAACTGTGAACCCAAGAAAGGCCACTGTCCTTGATGGAGTATCTGGGAAGTAACTCAAAGCATGCGCTGACCAGATTGCTGGGGTCTTCACAAAGTTTTTATATCTTTCTCTGGCCTTAGCCACTATTCCACCCTGCCTAAAATTATCAATCATTATTCATGTCCCTAACCAAATAGCCACCAAGAGCTTAAATGATTATAGACCGGTTTCACTCATGCCAGTAGTAATGAAGTGTTTTGAGAGATTAGTTTTACAGCATATTAAATCCTGCCTCCCATCTACTTTTGACCAGCATCAGTTTGCTTAAGATCAAACAGTTCCACAAAAGATGCCATTGCTATCAATCTATATACTGCGCTGATCCATGTAGACCAAAGAGGGACCTATGTAAGGGTGCTCTTCATAGACTAAAGTTCAGCATTTAATACAATAATCCCTGACATATTGGTCAGCAAGCTGACAGACTTAGGCCTTCCCTCCTCTACCTGCACCTGGATAAAAGACATAATAATAACATCTCTCTTCCTCCCTTTTCCTCAGCACAGGATCTCCACAAGGTTGTGTGATGAGCCCACTCTTTTACTCTTTGTACACATATGACTGCATCCCAATCCATCCAACAAATATAATTAAATTTGCAGATGACACCACTGTAATAGGGCTCATATTAGAAAGAGATGAGTCTGTCTACAAAGACGAGGTCCAGAGACTAACAAAATGGTGTTCAGTTAATAACTTAATACCACAAACACCAATGAACTCATTCTGGACTTCAGAAAGCATAGCACAGATTCAGTTCCTCTTTACATCAATGGAGACCATGTGGAAAGGGACCTTCAAATTCTGGGGGACCCACATTTCAGACAACCTTTCATGGTCTGAAAACAACAGCAGTAGCCAAAAACTGAGAATGCACTATCCGAAAGACATCTTGGAGCAAAAGCTATTGGTGGCTTTTTATTGTTCAGCCATCGAGAACATCCTGCAATACTGTATGACAGTATGGTATGCAGGATGCACGGAAACAGACAAGAAAGCTCTCCAGTGAGCCATAAACACAGGACAAAAATCACAGGCTGTTGACTGCACTCCCTAACAGACATTGCCTGCTCCCACTATCTCACCAGAACCACAGACATCATTAAGGATCCTTCACACCCTGGTCATCACCTGTTTGAACTGTTGCCCTCTGGTTGGCATTATAGATCTTTGAAAGTGTGGACTGATAGATTCAGAAACAGTTTGTTTCCAATGGCCATAAATGCATTGAACAAAAATATGCAAATTAAGGCAGTTTAAATAATTTTTTTTTAGGCATTGCTGGGAAATAGACTCATACATACTGTTGCTGCTCTCGTGCAGATACTCTCCAGTGAAATGTTATTATTGTACTGTATTGCCACTAGTTCCATTGGTTTTTTTTCCCTTCTTGTTTTATGTGTTGTAGAATTGGTTCTGTTTCATGTAAAGTAGTGTCATTTTTACTATCTAAGAATCCATGACTTGGGTGCAAGACCAACATGCAAGTTAGTTTAAAAAAGCAGTTGGAGAGGCGCTTGTAATTTTGTTGTAATTATTTAACAATGACAATAAAAGTTTTCAATTCAATTCAATTCAATTAAAAAGGTTAGTAAACTCTTACTTAATTTGCTGTATTTTTGTTCCAATTAAAACTAACATAATTGTAAGTTCTCAGTTTTCTAGCATCATACAAAAATCATTTCATTTAATTCTCACGTCCACTTAACCTTATTGCAACAGCTTAATCCCATAGCATTGGGACCACCTGTACAACAATAACATGTATTTCTATAGTACATTTTCATACTTGGAATACAGCTCAAAGTGCTTTACAGGATTACAAAGAAAATGTTACAAGAAAAGAAAAATAAATTAGAAATAGATAAGACACACACATACTTATAGCCATAGCTCCGTTTACAGCTAGGTTTAGTCAAAGTAACCTGTTCACTCTTTACAAATTCAGAGAACCCAAAGAAAATATTTTTAGACACATGAAGAATTAGCCGACTCACCACTTTAATTTGGCTAAGTGTGAGGGCTTAATGTATGAATGCACCTTACAGTTCAAAAATGGCAAAGGCATACATCTTTGTCATTATCATCATATTGAAATCACAAAGAAAATGAAAATGGTGTGAATATAAATAATAGTGTATACACATCAGAACTAGAAATGCAGACTGCAGGGAGTGCTACAAAACAGGGCACATCCTTATGAGGCCCTGACAAGAAAGAAATAAACTCTGGGAGAAATTCTGCACATCACCATGTCAGTGACAAAGTATGCCAGAGGTCAGTAGAGAATGTCCCAGAAGTAATTACTTCAGGAGCATAGAATTAGGAGAGGAATGCTGGGGGATGACAGGTAATTTATTAAGAGTCCCCAAGCCAAAAATGGTAGCAAGTAGGTCTTTTGTAATATGCATAGGCACATTGTTGTTTGAACTCTATAGACTACCTGGCAATTGCCTAGCTATTTAAATCTATGTTTAATGAATATGTTGCACCGTAGTCCTGGAAAGGTTTTTTCCGTGCCACTGTATGCTGCAATAATGTGTATAGAAGGCATACCAATAAAGCCACTTCACTTGACTTCAACCTTTAGGAACCCCTAAGGCTAGTAGAGAGAGTTCTTTAATGACAGCCCCAGGAAATTGACATGTTGTTTAAGACTTCTAAAGTCATTCAATAAATATGGGGAAGATTCCAAAAGTATTTTCAAGCTGATGCTTAAAAGCTCCTTCTGATTAGAGTACAGTTGAACTTGGAGATAAAGGAATTAATAAGGCAGGAGGTGAGCTGGTGAGAGGAGGAAAGGGCTAAAGATCATAGCAAGAAGTACCAGAGGTGAGAAAGTGTTGGAGGCGTTTGGCTTGCAATCAAGGCAGAAATGAAATAGCTAATCTACTAATAGTAAAGGTGACTGCCATGTACAGGAAGGCCCAAAAAGAAAGATGGTCTATCACTATTATATGTAATTTACACTACTATTACTCCTTCTGTGTATTTGCTTCCTTAATATATTTTTAATTTCTAATAAAGTCTAATTTTCATAACTTTAGTCACGTTGACTTTTATTCTGAATGCAGAAATGGCAACCTTCTGTATTTTATAAAGAACATTCTTTAAAACATATGTTTGTGACTTTGTATTTAATTAATATATAACTTAATATTTATATCTAGAAAAGATTCAGTTCAAGACAATGAGGGCCAAAGCAGCACTGAGCATAAGGCAAGAATAAGAATTGCAAAATATCACTACTATAATTACTGTTATAATAACAAATGCCTGAATGTTGTTAATGTCCAGTAACTAACAGGTACACTGAAGTAGCCCATCTGAAGTGTTACCCATTTTCTATTGAGTACATTGTTACAAAAGCCTCAAAATGCTTGAATGCTGGTTGATGAATTAATGTTTTATATAATGTTTTATTTATGTTCCAAATGTTTCTTCAAGGGAATCTAGTTTCTTTCACTATTTTGCAGGCAAGATGATAGAGATGGATTACACCAAAATGGCCTAGAATGAGCAAGTGTGTATGCATGTGTCCTATGTGATGCACTTCATCCTATCTAAGAATCCATTATTTGGGTGCAAGACCAACGCACAAGTTAGTTTAAGAAAGCATTATCCCTAAGCTAATTACAAATTAAACATAACAGGTAAGTTTCCATCCATCCATCCATTTTCCAACCCGCTGAATCCGAACACAGGGTCACGGGGGTCTGCTGGAGCCAATCCCAGCCAACACAGGGCACAAGGCAGGAAACAATCCTGGGCAGGGTGCCAACCCACCGCAGGACACACACAAACACACCCACACACCAAGCACACACTAGGGCCAATGTAGAATCGCCAATCCACCTAACCCGCATGTCTTTGGACTGTGGGAGGAAACCGGAGCCCCCGGAGGAAACCCACGCAGACACGGGGAGAACATGCAAACTCCACGCAGGGAGGACCCGGGAATCGAACCCAGGTCCCCAGATCACCCAACTGCGAGGCAGCAGCGCTACCCACTGCGCCACTGTGACAGGTAAGTTTCATTTTATAATATACTTTACCCCTTTGTCATGGTGATATTTCAGCTCAGAATGAACCCTTTCACAATCAGGCTCGCTTTTGGTTAATACAAAGGAAAGAAAATCGTTGATTTGCTGGTTAGCCTTTTAAGCACTGCTTAACAACTCAAGGATATTAACACTTTGTAAGAATTTAAGCTCCATTGAATACATAGAACAATAATTATCAGAAATCAATGATAAGCCATGTTGAAATCTAATGAAACAGGATACATTTGTATTTCTTTTCCTGGCTTTGAACTTTGGATAATAGTTACAGCTCCAGATATTGGTAATGATTTTTAAGAATAAAATCAGTTCTTTAAGTTTCACATCTTTTCTTTTTAAATTGTCATCACTAATACAAATAATCAAGCACTAACAAAAGAGAAATGCTTGATTTACTTTATTAATCCAATAGGGGAAATTGTCTTTTCGCGAGACCTTTGAGGGTCACAGCACAGGCCATTGTAGAGTGCCCCTTAAGTTAAAGGCCTTGCTCCTGGGGCCCAACAGAGTAGAATTTCTTTTGGCAGTAATGGGATTTGAACTGGCAACCTGAAAACTGATGCAGATTCTTAGCCAACACTACATTCTGATGAATATGAACGACAGTCGTGTTATGCCGCTATACTCTTAAAGCTTTCTTAAGGCACTTCAAATATCAATTTTATATTTGAAAGAGGTGCATTAGAGGAGTTAAGGATGCAAGAAGGTTAACCGAAGTTTCACAAAAGATAAAAATGTTGTACATACACTGTGACGGACGGATGGGGCCCATGCATGGCCGGGACACCCCTTCTGTATATGTTCCCCCTAGGTGACTGTGGTGCCTCAGATAATCACAGGGCTCCATGGAAGATGGAGTTCTCCACAGCCCTGTTGGGATCCGGGGTGGCCACCAGGAGGCACTGCAGGGGATCCAGGGCCTGTCTGTGCCATTCAGCCATACCCAGATGTGCAATCGGAGGCAGGTGGTCAAGCACCTGAAGCACTTCCGGGTGAGCTATAAAAGGAGGCAGCAGTCACTACTCAAAAAAGCCAGAGTTGGGAGGAGGGAGACAAAGCTTGCTGGAGAGGAGTGGTGGAGAAAGAAAAAAGAAGAAGAAAAGTATTGTGGTGATTGTGCTTAGTGTTTGGACTGTGTTGTGCCTGTGGGAACGAGGAAGGTATTGCACACAGGCGAAGAAAAATAAAACATTTATTTGTTTTTATAAGTGTGCCTCCCATGTCTGTCTGTGTCGGGTTGGGTGGCTGGTACACCCCCTAGTGGTCTTGTCACAACACATGTATATTGATTGCAGAACTAATTAAATACTGTAAATGTTTGTTTCAAGTCCATAGATTAATATTCATAGATATACATGAATAAATCATAGTTTAATTAATTGAGCTGTGTAACTAAACAGCAAAAAACCTTGGCTAACATTCACCTAAACATATCAGTTATCCATTTTAGTTTTTAGTCCAATGTATTTGTTTTTGTTTATTTATTTTATTCTGTGTTCCAGCAGCATTGCAGTCAATTCAGTAAAAAAAAATGATTCTATGCTAATTACCACTTGGAGAAAACAGTGGTTATGCTTTTGGATATCAATATTTACTTTGCTCTTCAACTTTAAATTCTCAACCCTCATTCCCTAGCTTGGAAGCCTAAGATGTTGGTTCCATAAGTATTTATAACAATATTTCTGGCATAGACAAAGCCACTTCTGTTTTAAAAATTGTTTTGATGCCCCAGAGCAGAAAAATCAGCCCTGCCATGACTCGAAAGAGGCTAGCTAAATTGCATAGTAAAATGTAATGTTAAACATTCACCTTATTTTGGGGTTCAGTCGTTTTACGTGTTCTCCTGGGAGTCATGACAACTTTGCTAATTGTTATGATTCAGATGGAGCTAAGGGACCACTCTGTCTTTTGTTGTAGAAAGAAGCCTTTAGAAAATGAGTTTTTGTAAATTTCTCTAAATTACTATACATATGAGAAAAGATAGATGCCATATTCAGTCACAACATACAAGTTTTTGGTTGACATATATTTTTCTAGATGATAATAATAGTTATATACAGTGATTTTAAAAGCATATTTTACTTCATTTTATCAAGTTTTCTTAATTTACACTTAGAAGCAAATGCATTCAATTTTCCTATCATGTTTAAGACAAAGAATCTTTTTTCCTTACCATTTAGGGGCCATTGTGTGTCATTTTGCAATGCTTGCAATTTCTAGAGTCTCATCTCTGACTAAAGCAAAAGTTGACAAGGACAAGTGATGTTAGCAGTATAGGTGTCATAGCTCAGTAGATTAAAGAAAAATAAATGTTTCTCATTGAATTCCTTTGTATGTACTGGGTTTAGATGACATGAAAGGTGTCGAAAAGGTGACTAACAATAAAACATTAACAAGATTTGTGTATATGGCTAGAGGAATATGATTGCTTTTCCTTTTAGAATTGAGCATAGTGGCTTATAAGAAAATCCAAATTGTCATTTTGTCTTAAATGCCATTTTACACATTGTAGTTTTATAAATTAAAAGGTGCAAGTATAATGGAGAGGGATTTAAAATGCTTACATTTTTAATATAAACTCAATTTATTATAGTAAGTATCCTATCCACCATTTTTTACATTTCAGTGGATTTTGCTGATATGACAACCATCAATATGAGGTTTATTATAACAAATTAATGTAGACATTTATTATAACAGCCTGATCTAAATTCAACTTTATGTTCTACTTTTTTGCTATATAGACAATTCTTTTTTTTCTTTCAATATGTAGCAAACTTTGCAAGTTAAATAAATTTCAGAAATATCTATACAAAACATTCAAATTCACTTAAGATAGTGTATTTACATGCAACACATAACAAAACTCATTTCTACATCCTTCTGGCATTGTTTAATACTGTCACTATACTTGTGTAATATTTTTAGGCCACTTTAGTCTTCTTATTGTTTAGTGCCATTTTGACCACAAAGCAGTTTGAACTGGAGATGTTACTGGTAGAGTGTGTTCAGGCCAGTGAAGCTCAGTGCATGAAGAAATGTTCAGTACACATTAATTCTCCAAATATTTTATTCACACTGGATTAAATATGTTTATGGACAAGTACTGTCCACTTAAGCAAGTCTTCTATTTTGTAGCATCCAGTTACAAAAACTAACAATACAACAATTAATACCACTCTTCACGAACAAAGTGCATGTCTCCTCTCTGTTTCTAACATATTTCATGATTTACAGTACTTGTAGCTTTCCTCCGGTCCTGAACACAACATGGTTCATTTCCCTCCTTTAATTCTTCTTTTTTAGGTACGTTCAAATGCAATGCAAAAAGCACCTACTGTCTTCACTGTTCTGTCTGTCCACACAACATAAATCATAACAAAACAAATCTCGTAAACCAAGTTTGTTGAAATTGTGCACACATAGTCTTCAAGGAAATGTGTCAGGAATGTTCTCAATTTTCATTGTCATATCTCAGTTAGAGTGCACTGTAAAAAAATTTTAAACTTAAAAAACTCCCATTTAAAAAACAATAAACCGTGAATTTCAAAACTTGTCTTTAAATGGAAACATTCTATACATTTTCAATTAAATGGTAATTTACTGTTTCTAATTTACTTTGAGAGAAGTTACTTCAGTTTGTGTATTTGTATATTTTCCTGTTTTGTTCATCTGAAACCCACTCACGATGGCAAAACAGATCCCAAATGGTGAAATGCCAGTAGAGGTGCAGCTTATGCCTGATGTTGTCTTTACAAGTGGCAGCAGCAGCTTGTGGAAACCTCTGTCAACACTAGTTCAACTCTCTTGAAATCATACCATGTATGTTACCTGATCTTGACAATAAAACCTTTTAAGTTTCTTGATTTTGCTTTTATCTAGAAATGAATGAAGGTGGAAATAAGCTACCTAATTGTGGCTCCGGGCCTAATTATGCATATAATGAATAAGCATTGTCACACATGTCCGCACGGGGGACAGATTACAGGCTCAAATAGTGTTATTCGTCTGCCAGACCAGGGGTTGGCGCTCTCTCCTCTTGTTCATCTGCAGTGCAGCCAAAGACCCTGCCTCTCAATTACATCACCATCGGTTCACCCAATGTTGACATCAGTTCAGGCAAACCCTAATGACATAATTTCTGGTACCCAGAACCCCCCTTCCTGGAACATCAGTTCCTGTTCTGGCCGCCCTGACTACACCTCTTCCACCTATCCACCATATTATTTGAGCAGTCTCAACCGGTTAGTCAGTTCAGTTGTAAACTCTGTTTATGTAAAGATGTGTTTTTTTTCTTTTTGCTGATTTTTCAGTATATGGGGTTGCCATCCCCAAACATTTTCTGACTGCTGCCTAATTTTTTATCAGAACACATAAACAGTATTTATGTTTCACTAAAAACAACCTCACTAATGCATTATCAATGGCTTATAATGACTCAATATTTCTCTGACACTATAATTTATTGGGAAAACACTAAAATGACCTGCTAATCTTAATTGCCTGTTGCAGTTAATAATTTTAGATTTAGACTTGAACTTTAATTTTGCCTTTCCATTGGGCACTTCTTTCAAAACGAATAATTAAGAATAGGACATCAATCAATGAAGTTCTTACATGACTTGTGTTAAAAACCTACTGTCTATAAAAGCTATTGAGCCACCACAAGCCTCTTTTGTTTCAACTACATGATATTGTATGATACTATTAAAAATCATTTATTTTATGCACTCTACTTTCATATGTGATTACTCTCTTTTATTACTGAAATATTTGAATACAACTTACTGTAAAAAAATAATTGACTCTTTGAGGAAGTTACTAAATAAAAATTTAAAATACCCAAACTGTCAAAGCAGTTAACTAAGTCCCTGAACAAACCTGAATCTTATACCATGTGTATGTTTTCATTTGTTGTTCATTAAGATCCTTGTAAAGCAAGAAGAGTCAATTAAAAATTCAGGGTTTTTTTTTCAATGTGTCAAAACTACAAATGAAAAAATTGGTAAAAGAAAAAAATATGAATAATATCATTACATTTTTGAACATCCTATGATTTGGAAACCAGACTGACCTGAAGCTAAGAAGGATCCTTTCCAAAACTCTAATTCCAGCCTGTGACACACAGGATATTCAAAAGTAGAAACGTGGGTAACATTTATTTTCTTGTCAAACCAAGCTGATAGAGCTTTGAGCTGAATCTCAAGAGCAGGGAGCAAATTATCCACAATCTTCACACACGAATGGATGACAAATTATCCAGTAGACAAATTAAATATAGCTCTCTCTACATATTTCTTCCTTGACAGAAAGCTCACCATTGGTGTTCAAAAGTGTTCTAAATTTGACTTCACTTCAGTCAGGATTTCTTTGTTTCTTTGAAAAAAATATATTTAGCCTCCAGTTTAATTTGACCTTTTACAGGTAAATATGCAAAGTTCCAGAATGCACGTAGAAAAGTAGAAAAGGAGGACAATTGCTTTGTTTAAAAAATGTAAATCTTCCTCTACAATGTGATTTTAGCCTTTTAAATGTTTTGCTGGAAGGAGACTATATGACTCAGGAAAGTGCCCCTTAAACTGTTATGATACAATACAACCAAACTTGATAGTGGACAATCAGATTGTTTGCATAGGCCAGGGTTATCAAATTAGAGTCAGTCTCTTATGTTGCACCTTCACATTAACTACAAAGTGCACCACAAGATAAGAAGGTAGACTATTAAATAGACTTTATCTTTTTCAGTTTATTTTACTTTGATTTATATTATAATTGGCAAAAGAAAATATATATTTTCTCCTGTATTTACTTTAGCTGGATTTTATATCTTTGAAACTATGCAGTTTTTGGGAAAAGTTAATGTTGTGAATTTAGGCCAACTGGACACCTAGACACTGCTTGGACATCCTACAATACATGACAATGCTGACGAATGTCTGGCTCTCATTATGTTGTGATGATCTGATGCTGTGATCTGTAGTCTGTAATACAATGTCCCCCTTCTGCTATGAGATGTTTTTTTAAAGCTCAATGATTGCAGTTGGTGGAAGTAAAGTGTAATTTGTAGGGAAAGATCTAGACTACTGGTAATGCCTGTTTAGAATCAAATGAGAATAAAAATCAGTCAACTAAATGTAATAGATATGGTCTGGTACATTTACCCACTAAAATAATATAGAGTACTTAGAGTTGTGCCACCTTCAGCAGCTTCATCTCATTGAATATCTGGCACTAAACAAGTCTTTGTTTGGTGGCTGATGGAACTGAGGCAGGTTGGATAGGGTTTATCTCATCCCATCTCATCTTCTGAAACCACTTTTCCTGGAGATGGACCTGGTTTGGACACAATTTCTTACTTCAGATTCAGTAATTCCGTCGGATAGTTGAACCTTGGATTCATGAGGAACAGTGTGGTTTTCGTCCTAGTCGCGGAACAGTGGACCAGCTCTACACCCTTAGCAGGGTCCTGGAGGGCGCATGGGAGTTTGCCCCACCAGTCTACATGTGTTTTATGGACTTGGAAAAGGCATTCAACCGTGTCCCTCGGGGAATCCTGTGGAGGATTCTCGGGGAGTATGGGGTACCGGACCCCCTGATAAGGGCTGTTCAGTCCCTGTACAACCGGTGTCAGAGCTTGGTCCACATTGCCGGCAGTAAGTCGAACCCGTTTCCGGTGAGAGTTGGACTCCGCCAGGGCTGCCCTTTGTCACCGATTCTGTTCATAACTTTTATGGATAGAATTTCTAGGTGCAGCCAGGGCATTGAAGTGGTCTGGTTTGGTGGGCTCAGGATTGGGTCACTGCTCTTTGCAGATGATGTTGTCCTGTTTGCTTCATCAGGCCGTGATCTTCAGCTCCCTCTGGATCGGTTCGCAGCCGAGTATGAAGTGGCTGGGATGGAAATCAGCAACTCCAAATCCGATAGCTAGTAGAAGTGGCCGGTGAGAGGGAAATCTGGGCATCTCTTCTCAAGCTGCTGCCCCCACGACCCGATCTCGGATAAGCGGAAGAGGATGGATGGATGGAGATTCAGTAATTGCTACAACCTCTTACCTTAAGGTAGAGACTATCCTTTTGCATTAATCTTCTGTGAAAGACTGCCCAGCCAAAGGAAGAAGGCCAGGGGGAAGTTACAATAAGTGTCTCCCCAGAAGTCAATATTTCCAAATTACCTAGACAGCCTGCACAATTTAACATACATGGAAGGATGTGTCCTTGAAAGAAATCTTGTGGGGAAAACTGTAATAGGTGTGTGGTTCTGAGGTTTTACCGAAACTGACCCAAATAGATGTTTTAAAAAACATACTTTGTCAGGGATAAATACAACATACAGTAAAGGTGGAATGCATACATTATATTGAGAGATAAGGAGGATAATATGGAGAGACTATTGATGTGATATCAGGATTCAAAATAGTAGTCAACTGTACGTGCCAGATAGGAAGGACAGGTATCCTGGCCGTAATAAAGAATTCATACCTAAGCAGGAGGCCATAATGGATAGACTGGGAGAAAGGGCTTACCAGGAGCAATTTATTCTCCCACTTCAGAGGTGGCAGTGTTCCTGTGAGCTAAATCCAATCAGGACTCCCACAGGGTGGCATGGAAGTTGGAGTTTGGAAATGCAACCCAGTCAGAGTCTTTGGGACCGACAGAGGGCATTGCCAGGGGTGGACTGCTCTGGTTTCCACGCAACCCAGAAGTGCTTCACACGATGTGGACAGAAGACCGGAAGTAATTTACAGCTCTAGTTTAAAAGAGCTCGGTTAAATCGAGTCAGAATTGGAGGACAGTGAGCAACGCTGTCTTGGTGGAGGAAGGAGAATTGAGTGCATTGAATGAATTGGAAGGGACTGTGGGTTTTCCTTAGCTTTTATAAGGTTTATGGGCAAGTGGTCCTGCCTCTTGGTGGATGGGTCCAAAACACAAGGAACATAATAAAATACACGCCGACATAAAGAAACTAAAAAATTATAGTAAACATAAAATATGAACAAAATGAACACAAAACAGCATTTAAACCCCAGCCATAGAGGAACCCTAGCTGAAACACAACAAAATATAGGCTAAATTTCCTGTTGAATTATCTACATGATGGCAGCAGAAAAGAGAAGAGAATACATAAAGGAGCATGTGGTGTAAGCCATTAGGGGCTGTTTCATTAGCTTCAAAAGCAAGTTAAACTAAATAGAGTCTGCAAGTGCTTGCCTCAGCTCTTGACACTGCATGAACACACACCTATGTTAACTAACTCAAATTAAATTACTCATTTATTTGCAACAGTGCTAACAATGTTCAGTAGGTGTTTTGTCTTGGTAGAGAAATATATTGCTCTACTTTCCCCTATTGTATTATTAATATGTAGCCTTTGTCAGAATGCCTCAAATCCCACAGACTTACCACTGTTTATAAGGTATTGTCCCATATAACTTCTCCCCACCTTCCCTTCTACATCTATAACCTCAGGCAATTAGGTGTAGTAAAAGACAAGCAGGAGTTAAGTTACAATTTAAACAATGTATTATTGATAATATTCATAAATAATAACAATATGCAAAGTACATTTGAATATTGGCAACCATACAGCCTGATAAATGGTGATGTATAGTTTCAGATGGCACACAAACTTGCTAGTTACTTAAAATGTCTCTAGTTAAGGCATCATTTTGTGGTCATCTTTCTTCAGAACAGGTCGCTCGGAGTACTAAGCCAGTGGTGGGGGGTGGGATCGTGAACGCGATTGAAAGAATAAAACTGAATAAACAGTATAGTATTTATAAAAGGTGTCATTTTGCTTGACTTCTCACTTTATACAACTCCAAGCAACTGACACGCAGGTAAACAGACTTGAACTGAGAAAACTGTGTGGTGGTGAGAAATGTGATAGCAGATTGCTTGCTGCCTATCGATACATTTACAGGACAAAAGATGCTGATGGAGAGGTGCGAAGTGATTTAAGGTGGGACAAATCTACGAGTTTTTTTGTAGGCTCTGGTAATTCTAGTGTTAAAGTAAGTGATTTTTACAATCAGTTCATAGTCTGGCTTAGTACTCCGTGATAGTGCATTATCTGTCTCCATATACTGGTACACAGATAAAAAGAGTCCCTGTTCTTTTAACAATAGTCTGCTATCCTGAAAGACAGAAGGAACAAACTGTTTTTTTGAGAGAGAGAGAGAAAATGACAAAGATATAGACAGAAGACAAGAAATAAAGGATTATACCTGTTAAGATATAATTAACAACTAAATGGTACTGACATATGACGTAATTAACATTAACACCATAATTTTACTGAAAACTGCCATAGCATACTTTCTTCTTATATGTGATTATCTAATTCAGTATCTAATGTATGGTGTTGTACCTGTTGTGTGCTGTTGGTGTTGTAATACTGTCATTAGTCTGTCTGAGACATGGAAGTAGCAATCCAACTATACTATGTAAACATGACAATAAACCAGAAATTGAATTTGCACTGTTCATATTGTGCGATAGAGCTGCCATACATGTTACTGCATAATATTCTAACCCAAAATATCTTCAAATAAATGAAGGGCTTGTCTATTGCTCCTGATTTTTCTGTATGTTACCCAGTAGTTATTTGTAGCATTTATGAGATTGCCATGCAATACGCTGTTGCTGCCTTCCAGGGTTAATTGATGTGTTTGATATTGCTAGAATAGTCTTTGGCTACATGAGATCCTTTATGGATAAAGAAGGTTCAGTAAATGAATAGTTAGATGGATAATGTTAATGGAGTGGCAGTTTGATGTATTGTATTTAAGAGACTCAACTGTGATATCCTTAACAAATTATATTTAGACTTCATGCTAAATATCATAAGCATTTATGTTTTTCATCTAGCTGTTTCTTGCCTGCTTTAATATAAAAGGTAGGCTCTTAACGAAATCATCCAGTAAATTAAGTCCATATCATTCAATTAACACTCACTATTGAGTGGTAAAGACCTTCCACTGAATATTTCTTGTTTAAATTCCCTTTAAACCAAAGTATAGCCATAGATCAATCTAAGGCCCTACAAAAACTTGGGTCTTTAGTGATTTTCAATTACAATGTAAGAATTGTGAGAAAAGGATGATCAGAGTGTGTGCTATGAATTGTGCCTTGCTTTTAAAGGAAGCTCTTCAGACTGAGCAATGAATAAGGTTACATAAAATATGAACTAACACAAATGTACAGGATTTGCAGTTATGCAATATGTATTATTCATTTTTGAAAACACTGTAATTCATCATTAAAATAAAACATATCTTACAAAAAGTAAAATCGTGTAAGTTTGAACTGGTTGATCCTGGAACATACACTTCTTGGTTTGGTTTCTCTGTTACTTTTTCTGTTAATCTCAAGTTGTTAAACGGAATTTTTTTGGATAGTCTTAAAACAACAACACTTCTTAATCCCTTGACACTCCCAGACTATATGTTACTTTTTGCTTGATGTCTGGCTTAGAATGTATACGTCAACTAAACCATTGCTCAGTCCAATTCATGGCTGCTGGGTGCTAGAGCCAATCCAGGCAGATATAGACATTTGGAAATCTCCTAAAGGCACTACTAATTTATTTTTAGTTCACTGAATTAAAAACATAATAATTATTTCAATTAGGGCAGCACTGTGGCACAGTGGTATTGCTGCTGCCTCGCAGTAAGGAGACCTGGGTTCGCTTCCCGGGTCCTCCCTGCGTGGAGTTTGCATGTTCTCCCCATGTCTGTGTGGGTTTCCTCCCATGATCCAAAGACATGCAGGTTAGGTGCATTGGTGATCCTAAATTGTCCCTATTGTGTTCTTGGTGTGTGGGTGAATGTGTGCCCTGCAGTGGGCTGGTGCCCTGCCCGGGGTTTGTTCCTGCCTTGTGCCTTGTGCTGGCTGGGATTGGCTCCAACAGACCCCCATGACCCTGTGTTAGGATATAGCGGGTTGGACACTGACTGACTAATTATTTCAATTTGTTACACCTTTTACAAATTTAAGGTTAACACTTTCTTGAATTAACTGCTATCTGTTGTTGGAAGCTTCAAGCTGACTTTTCAAATGGAAAAGTGAAAGGGCCATAGCCGCCCTTCTCCCTTAGCATGACAAGGGACTTTCTTCCCCCGTACTTTTGCTTTAGTTGTTGTGCTTGCAACTTTTTTCTTTTGCTTTCATTTACTAATCTTCAAAATAAACTAGTTTCTCACACTTGCAGTGCACAAGCAACAAGAACCTTCAGCCTTCCTCATCATTTCTAGCATATAGCAATGAATGAAATGCAAATAAGTAGTTTTACTTACAATAAAATGTTTATATAAATAATGTAGATTTGGAAGGAGCAAGGGAGCAAATGGATGAGCCAACCCAGACTAAGAGAGGTAGTAGCTGTTGTTTTCGCACTGTCTTCCTTTATGATGGACCAAATAGCTGAGCTTATCTTTGAATACAGTTTCACAAAATTACCCATAACATTATTTTTACATGCAATTTTGCAACTACAAACAGAAAACTCAGTAAAATGAGTTTTTTTGGGGTGTATTTAGTGTTTTTGGAGTCAAAAGCATGGAATATTGTTCCCAATGTGTTATTCCACAGCCACAACTGCTGTGTCTATGCTTGGCTGGCCTCCAGCATTGCTGCTGTCACCCCAGTCTTTCATGATTCTTCATTGTAGCTTCTCTCACTCTTCTCTGTCTCATACACTGACTGCCAGCACATTCATGCTGGTCGTTTGAGGTTAGAGGTAACACCATCTGTGCTCTTTATCCCCAATTCACCAAGTTGATTCAAATCAGAATCTTTTCAGACAGTTGCCAGCAGCTTTACTCCCAGGTCAATGGATTTTAAACAGTTGTCTCAGAAGTGCTTACAGATATGTGCTCTCTCACCATGCCCTTCTTTCCGTGCCCTAAACTAAAAGAGATTCTTCCATGTTTTTGCTCATGGAGAAAAAGACTGCACATGAAAGATATGGCGAATGTATGTGTTAAGAATTGGGAAACCCATTTTGGCAGGTTAGAAAAGGTTTTGCACTTTGTATAATTGTTTTTAGTTTCACAGGATTTTTATATTTTGAAAGGTTCATTTCCAAGCTTTATTTTTAGGAGTTTAGGAGTTTGAATCATATTTCTTAATTTGAGAAAGATTTACATTTTTTTAATTTATATTTAAAGTGTGTCACATCACCATCTTGGAAGCTGCTAAAGGTGGAGAATAAGTAACTAGGGGATCATGCCTGGTTGCTAGGGACTTCTTTCTTGATTGTGTCTTGAAGACTCAGTAATAGCCCCTTTGTCCAAGATACAGATTTGATCAGTGAACAAGTGCAGTTACTTTGTCTTGATTTCGATTTTCTGGGTTCAGTTTTCGACTTTGTGTTTTGACTCTGGTAAAATAATAGAATTTTCATGAACAACTCTTTTTAATTCTTGTCTAACTATAATAACAGTTAAAAGCTTTGGTCTGAAACACAATTTGTAATCCTTAGGCCTCCTTCTGTTTTCAATTTTATGTACAGTTTTATGAAAAACATCTTTTGTTTTTTCTTCCCATTAGATAAACACATCTCCTGCTTAGCTGCTTTAAACATTATAGCAGTTGTTCTTAATCACACATTGCCAGACGATTATCCATTGCAGTTAGTTTGGGGGAAAAAACAGCAGTGAATATCTGAGTTGCAGAGCTGTCAGACTTCTTCATGTTTTTGTAACTGGCATAACAATATGTGCTAATGGCACATATTTTTCTGGTCATGAAACATCATTAATTTCACAATTTTTTTGTGCAATAAAACTTTAACTTTCACTGTTTGCTAAAAACATTTCACTCATCACTAATGTCAATTTGGATCTTTACTAAATTCACCATATTTGCATGATTTGACTTCTCTGAGCTCATTTTGAGTAGACTGCAGCTAGCTCTCCCTTTTGTGACTATATATACATAATATATTTGGAGACAACAATTAACTTAACATGTATAGGCAGGTATAGAGTACGAAGGAAAGAAGAGAATGCAAAGGAAAATAGGAGGATAAGATGCAAAATCCACAAATAAAAGAACCTGTCCACTAATCATATCAAAGTTTGTGGAGCTGTGAGGCTGCACCATTATCCAGCACCACCATATTCCCTACAAATGCAAACAAGTTAAAAAAAACTATTTGATGGCCTTGTCGCAGTGTTAGCTACACTTCCACATACCTGATGGGCACTCATGCTTCACTCCCTGCTTTCTTGTGAACTCTTTTCTGTCAGATAGCACCCTTACAAACTATTTCTATAATAAGGAATGCCCTGCACATTTGTACAGGTTACAGACCATAGAGTCCTCCACTAGCCCCACGACCATCTGTGCATTTGAGTTTTTCATTTAAAAAAAAAAATGGTGGCACAGTGGTAATGCTGTTGCCTCACAGTAAGGAGACCATGGTTCGCTTTCCAGGTCCTCCCTGTGTTGAGTTTCCAAGTTCTCCATGTGTCTGTGTGGGTTTCCTTTCACAGTCCAAAGACATGTAGGTTAGGTGGATCTTCTGCATTCAGCATCAGCCAGCTGCTGCACTTCCAGCACTGATATCAAAACAGATTAGATATGGTGATTTTCACCCGATCGCTTCCAGACGTGCCCAGACTTACAGTAAATGACGTAAGTTGTATTATTCAAACATTGTGCCAAATGCCAGGTTCTAAAAAGGAGAACGGCATGAAACTATATGTTTCAAGCTATATCCACAATTACGAAGGTAAGATCCTGACGTAATAACACTAGAATTACCAAAGCCAATGAAAAAACTTGTAATCCCAGCCCACCTTAAATCCCTTCACACCTTTCCGTCAGCGTCTTTTGTGTTGTAAATGTGTCGATAAGCACAAGCAATTAACATCCTGCTATCCCATTTCCCCACCAATGCAGAAAGGGCAGAAAGTTCTCTCAGCTCATGTCTGTTTACCTGCATGTGAGTTGCTGGGAGTTGTATAGGGTAAATAATATATAGTTATTTGGAATAAATGCATTTCATGTGTGTTCCATGTCAACAACAATCTATGTAAACACATCGTTAAAACAGAAATGTTTTTCATGTTTTAGTAATAATTGACAAAATGTAGACTTGAAGCGTATAATGTGTGAAGCCTGGAGTCCAAATATCAAATAAACACTTTCACAAAAGGTACAAGTATAACAAAACAATTGCGCTTTTATGCAAGAATATAATTGCAGAAAAAGAACTTGCGTTAGGGTGCAACATTGACATGCCCTTAATACAACTGCTTTGGTGGAAGAGCGATTTTTGCCCTTTCTGCAGCAGTGGGAGGATGGGATAGCAGGCTGCTTGCTGCTTGTGCTTATCGACACATTTACAACACAAAAGATGCTGAAAGAGAGAGGTGCAAAGGGATTTAAGGTGGCTGGGGTTACGAGTTTTTTCGTAGGATTTGGTAATTCTAGTGTTAAGAACTTGCATCTAGCATGAACTTACATGGAACAAATATGTGATTAAATTAGAGAGAGAGAGAGAGAGAGATTGGGAACATATGCTGTTAGCACATTGCCACAAAATTACATTAAGCTTCTTTAAAAAAAAGAATATCAATAGTTAGTCATTAAACTTTACTCAGGGACAGGTGAATATGTACAGTATGTAAGCTTAATACTGCTATAGCGCTGGAAAATTTATATCGGCCAGGGATAAGTCACCTAAAGAGTGAGCTGACATTACATCATCAATAGCAGGAGTGCCTATAAAAACAGCTAATTCTGCACAGTCCCACATGCCTTTTCCAACTAGTGCTGCATAAGGGAAGTAATCCTATTAAGGATATTGTGCCACCTCAAAGAGCAATGTAAAGAGCAGATAATCCATCCATTGTGGTGCACTAATGTGCACCAATGCTACAAAACATAATAAGATGATTGTGCTGGACATCTTACTTGTAAAAAAGAGAATGTCTCTGTCTGAGCCAGCAAAATGGTGAATGCCAAGCTGCAGTTCCATTGTAAGGGTCTCAGTTTGTTTCTTCAGCTGGAGGACCTCTTCTCTGCAAGACAACTGCTGGATCTGGAGTCAAAGTGTACTCATGATCCTCGAAGATTTTATCATATTCTCTCTCCAGTGTGTCATCCTCCATCAGTCTCTTTCGTCTCTCTTGAAAGTGGAACGGAGAAATTGTCCCACTGAAACAACACAGGAACCACTCCCTTCTTCAGCAGTCACCGAACTGTCTCAACCCCTGGCTCACAAAAATCCTCTTTTTTAAAATGCTGGCTACAAACTTGGGTATGGGGACTACCTGTAAACCTCTCTCTCTCTGAATAACGACAATCCATTTAGATCGGGTATCCATATCGGAGAGAAATGTATAAAAACTACGTACCTTGTTGTACTTACTGGAAGCTTGACATTAAGGTACACAACAAGGTTCAGATGTAGAGCTATATGTACACTGAAACTGAAACCTCTTTTTCTCATACATTCTCACCACTAAACAAAAATCACAACTGCAGTATGGACAACGGAGTGACTGAGTTGCCTGAGATTTCACCAGAGGTATGTCATCACTACCGTGTGCTAGCTTGTTGGCCCTAATGTGTGGGTGTGCATGTGTGTTCACCCTGAAATGGACTACTGCTTTGTCCAGTGTTTATTCCTGCATTGTGCACTATGCTAGCTGGGATAGCCTCCAGCACCCTCGTGAACCTGTTCAGGACTAAACAAGTTTGAAAATGACTTACTGACTGATATTAGAAAAAGATTAGACATCTATATTTTTCTTTTTTCTATTCAAGATTACTGGCTGTGCAGTTTGTTGAGCTTGCCAATTACCAATTTGGTGGGACAATCTTACCAGTTGTTTAATGCTGGTGCCCCCTCATATATTCCCATTTTAGACTACCCTTTTTGCATTTGGTCTCCATTCACCATTATTGATTCATCTATCTTTGCATGGCCTGTCTGGGGCTCTTACCCTACTTGGTTCCACTTCCAACAACGTTTATCCAGCTGGATAAATTGTTTCGTTGCAGTGTACTTTTTGTGTCTTTGCTGTAGTAACTGCTCTTGCAAGATATAACAATGCAAATTAAGAACTTACATTATATAACACCCTCATCTCAAAAGATTGCCCTCTATAAGTTCATCATGTCATGCTAATTGGACCCTTTTTGACCAAATATCACTTGATTTAAAACATCATCCAGAAAGTTTTAAAGATTTTTTTGTCTGCGTTAAGCTGCCAGAGTCTTCTTGTGAAAATGTGTCTTTTTATTATACCCATATGAGTGAAAAAGTCTGATTTTCTGCCATTTGAACACAAACTAGACATTTATTATAGCAAAAGTTATTGGAAAAGTAATGACTTGCCGTTGCCCTAACTAACATACACAGTATTCTCAAAACAAATCATAATTTAATAAGACCTGAGTGTATCGTACCATTACTGATAAATAACAAGTCTGTGTTTTTATAATTAGGTCCTCAGAGGTTTAGACTCTTTGGGGTGGCAAAAGGATTTATCTGTTACATTCTTTTCCACCAGCTAGAATTCTGGTATATTTTTATAGAATTTTTACAACCTTTCTTTTCTGGGATCTCATTGGCTCACTACCCCAGCTGAGGTATTTGCTCTAAAAATCAGTGGCAGCTGCACACCGAAAAGCAATAGCAGGACAACATGAGTGATGTTTTAGTCTTGGTTTTCATTAAACCTGGCTTTATAGGATGCTCTTGTTTTAGTCAGGTTCCCTCTAGGTTTTCAACAACAGCTATACTGACCAAAAAAACAACAGTGATGTCTTGAGATTATATATTTCAGAATGACAAGAGTTTATGATATCTGCAATGTCTTGTTTGTCATAAATTATCTGTTACCTATAGAGTGAACATACTAAACTGTAAGTTACATAACAGTAATGATTTCAAGAATAAACGGCTGGTTTATGTTAAATTATTGGCCATCAAAGAAAAAGAGTAAAGCGTAATCTGTTTTGCTTGGTAATCAGTCTTGTGTTTCATGTCACATATTGAAATATTTACTGTGTTTTATAATCCAGCTATTCAGGTACATATACTAGAATAGTGGAAATTTGGTTTTGTGTACTGTAAACGAAGATCTGCTTTTTCATTTATTCACCATTATTTTATGTATCAGAATCTCCTCTGTTTCAATAGTTCATGAGATTTTTTTCCTAATATTCCATACTGCATAACTCCTAATTATTAACATGATACAGTGTATCATACTTACAGACAAAAGCTGAAAAGAGTATGCCAGAGGATAGAGTCAAGATCTGAAAAGAAAAAAAAAATAAAAAGATATCCAGAGGAGAATATTTGTATCTATTCTTGTGACTTCTCCACACAGTTGTCACTAGTGATGAATGATCCACTGCAGTATCTGTGCAGAATAACACTCACAGACTCCAGACATCATCCACTTTTTGTCCCCATCAGTTTGGTGTTGGCATCTTTGGGCGAGCACAGCCAGACTTAGCCTGCTTTCAGACAAGCAAAACAGTTCTGAAGAGAGGTGAGAATGTGTTCTCATATTTTTGAGAGCAAAATGAAAAGCAATTAACTGAAGTGGAATTTGTTTTAATCAAAGGCCTGTTGGCAATGAATCTATGGAAAGTGCTTAGACGGAGCTCATTTTTGCCAAACAGTTTTATGTCAATAGACAGTTGCCGGGCTTTAACGAGAGTGAAGTAAATTGGGAGCTTGACTTCACAATCAATGCTATTAATCATCTCTGCAGTACATATTTTCATTATGCTGTTTTCCAAATGGGGTTTTCAAGCATTTTCTTTCACAATCATCATCTGAAGGGGGAAAAAAGAATTTTAATCAATTTGAAAACAAAAATTGGACAATATATATTTTACAAATTATCTGATTGATATATAATTAGTAACCTAATGAAATATATTTTTATAGTGTATTGGGGTTTTCCCTTCATATACAAGCAGCCCATATGGAATAGGAATAGGCAAAGTATATAAGGTACACATTTTGCTTAAACTACAGTTTTGAGAATTTTTTTTGCAGCAAGAATTTCTAAATTTTAAGAAATAACATGATAAACAGCAAATGACTGGTCTCGAAGTCATCAATACTTTTAGATGTTTTTCATAAACTTTGCATATTCCCCTAAGCAAGTTAATGCAAAATGTAATATGCACACCAATACAACATCCATTACTAAAATTAATTCATGTGAGTTGTAAAATTCAAAAAACATTGTGACTAGCTTGACTTTCGATATTAATCACTTCCACTTAACATTTCATATGTTATTCTTTGCAGGGGTGCCCACAGATAATTAGTAATGGTGATACCAAATACTGGAGAAGCCAGCAAAACTGTATGCTGCACAGCCAACTAGATATTTTGTAGGGTCCCTGTGGAGGGGTCTATAACCACTGTCAGAAATATAGCCATTTGAACCAATGTTTTGAAAATTATTATTTTTCACACACAGAGATTAAGCTTATGTGTATTCCATATAAGAGTACCACCAATTCTACTTATCATTAATATAATGATGCTTGTTTTTTTGAGGAGAACAGTTTAAAAGTTAACTGGAATGGTAGAAAGTCTTATTTGAATGTTATTGGGAAAAGACTGGATATATGTTCTTCTTTTCAGAAGTTCTCAAGTGTTGTGAACTGAGGACCATTTTATCAAACTAAAAGATAAGTAAGACCACCAATGGTCAACAGTTATTTCTTGCCAAAATTTCTCATTACAACTTTACTGGATGTAATTATGCAAAATATATTGTGGAATGCTTTGAGAGGTAAGACAGACACACTCGTAAACGTTTGTCAATTCGTTTCTCCAAAACATAAAAGACATAGAAATTAGAATGTGGGATGCTGGGTAAATCATGATGGATTGTGGTACTTTGACATCAATGGGAAGCAGAGGGAAGAAAGGAACCCAGAAGTGTTGTAGCTTCTTGAGTTGTCTGGGCGATCTTTCGGCGGCGGTGTCTCTGTCTTTCTGAAGAAACAAAGAGAGAAAGGTTAGTACGCCGTTGTTGTTGCCTGGCAGGACTTGTCGCAATGCACATCGGGTCCTTATGCTGCTCCCCAAGCGCTCGTGCGTGACATGACACCCCCATCAGCCCAGACCCGTTGGGTCGGGCAGCCCGAACCGAGGGGTCGTGAACCCGAGAGAGCGCATTAGCGGTGGCTTGCAGGTTGCCTCGACGATAAAGGACAGTGAACTTAAACGGCTGCAGGTCCAAAAACCACCTGGATTTGTGTCCTTGTGATGGGCCATCCACTAGAGGGCGGCATGATCCGTCACCAGGGTGAACTCTCGCCCCAGCAGGTAGTACCGCAGGTGAGTTACTGCCCATTTGATGGCCAAGGCTTCCCGTTTGATTGCAGCATATCTCATCTCCCGGTCCAGCAGTTTCCGGCTCAGGTATATCACGAGGTGTTCGACACCGTCGATGCTTTGGCTCAGCATGGCTCCCAGACCTGTGTCCAAAGCATCGGTCTGGAGGATAAAAGAAAGAGAAAAGTTTGGAGTCCTTAACACAGGTGTCGTTGTGAGGGCCATTTTCAAGTCACTGAATGCCTGTTCCACTTCTTCAGTCCACACCACTTGTATGGGGGCCCTTTTCTTTGTCTAATTTGTCAAGGGGCGGCCCTCTCGGAGAAACGGGGTACAAACCGGCGGTAGTAACCTGCTAACCCCAAGAAGGCTTGCACCTGTTTCTTGACTATCGGACGGGGCCATTCAAGGATGTCTTTAATTTTTGAACACTGTGGCCTCACTAGACCCCCTCCTACTAGGTAGCCCAAATATTTGGCTTTGTTCATCCCAAAGTAACATTTCCGAGGGTTGATACATAGCCCGGCTTTCACTAGCGTCAGGAGTACAGCATAGACCTGCACTATATGTTCCTCCCAGGTGCCGGAAAAGATGACCACGTCATCAAGGTAGGTAGCACAATAGGACTGGTGAGGCCATAGCACTCTGTCTACCAGATGTTGGAAAGTCGCTGGTGCCCCGTTCAGCCCAAATGGGAGTACCTTATATTGCCAGTGCCCGCTAGGGGTACTAAAGGCCGTTTTTACTCTTTTGTGGATGCCGTTAAAGGAATTTGCCAATAGCCCTTCGTCATGTCAAGAGTAGTCAAATATCGGGCCGTCCCCAGACTTTCGAGGAGCTCATCCACTTGGGGCATGGGATAGGCGTCAAATTTGGAGACCTGGTTAAGACATCTAAAGTCGTTGCAGAATCTCCACGACCCATCTGGCTTAGATACGAGTATGATAGGACTGGACCAGGGGCTATGGCTCTCCTCAATGATGTCCAGGTCCAACATTCGTTTAACCTCTAGCTCCACTTCAGCACATTTCGCCTCGGCCGTTCCCTGACAACTACCCCCGGGTCTGTCACAATGTCGTGCTGAATCAGCGAGGTCCAGCCGGGCACTTCACTGACCACCTTCGGGACAGACAGGATGGCTCTTTCGAGCTCCCGTCACTGGGGGGGATGACAAATTAGAAGGTTAAGTGTGGGTTTTTCCAAGAAAAGGGACAGGGCAGTGCCGGAAGGAGGGTGCTCTTCCCTGTCCTTCCATGGCTTTAATAAATTAATATGATAGACCCCCTCACTCAGCCGACGGTTTGGTTGACTCACCAAATAGTCAACAAGCCCTTTTCTCTCTTTAACTTCATAAGGCCCTTGCCAATGGGCCAGCAATTTGGAGTGGGAGGTGGGCATACGCACCATCACGCGATCCCCTGGTTGGAATTAACGTAGAGAGGAGTTCCGATTGTAATTCCGGACCTGCGCTGCTTGAGCCTGGGACATGAGATCTTTAAGTAGGAGCCGAATTTTACCCAATCTATCACGTAACTGCACGATATATTCTAAGAGGTTCGTGGAGGGAAGTGCCTACCCCTCCCAGCCTTCTTTTAGTATATCCAATAGGCCTCAGGGTTGGCGGCCGTACAGAAGTTTGAAACTGGAATGGCAGAAAGTCTTATTTGAATGTTATTGGGAAAAGACTGCATATATGTTCTTCTTTTCAGAAGTTCTCAAGTGTTGTGAACTGAGGACCATTTTATCAAACTAAAAGATAAGTAAGACCACCAATGGTCAACAGTTATTTCTTGCCAAAATTTCTCATTACAACTTTACTGGATGTAATTATGCAAAATATATTGTGGAATGCTTTGAGAGATAAGACAGACACACTCGTAAAGGTTTGGGGTGGTAGCCCCGTATACTGTAAATAAACGTTTGTCAATTTGTTTCTCCAAAACATAAAAGACATAGAAGGTTGGGAAGACGGACATTTTATAGGGGAGGACCAGAAATTAGAATGTGGGATGCAGGGTAAATTGTGATGGATTGTGGTACTTTGACGTCATCAATGGGAAGCAGAGGGAAGAAAGGAACCCGGAAGTGTTGTAGCTTCTTGAGTCGTCCGGGCGATCTTACGGCGGCGGTGTCTCTGTCTTTCTGAAGAAACAAAGAGAGAAAGGTTAGTACGCCGTTGATGTTCCCCAGCAGGACTTGTCGCGATGCACATCAGGTCCTTAGGAATCAAATCCTACTTTTGGATTTATGTTTGAAAGTCCCGGAATTCAGTCAGTGATTCATAATAGCAAAATCCAAAGGTTATATAATGATAGAGAAGTCGGTAGCACTTTTGTGCCATGTGCCAAGAATTAAAGAATTGCTTTTGCAAAGCTGGAGTAGTCTCTCCAAGCAGACATCAAGATGGATTTAAGAGTCCAGAGTAGAAATGGAGGTAGGTGGAATGTGACAGGTCTTTTAAGTTTAAGGAACTCTCGAGAAAAAGTGAAAGGGAGCAACACAAGAAAAGAAATGGAAAAAGGAAAACAGGAACAGAAGTTAACGACTCTGGGCAATTCCTGTTTTGACTTATGGCTTAGCTCTTTGGTTTTTGGCAGTGGCCCCTCTGAGTGCTAGATATTAACTATCCTTACAGTTTCTTGAAAAACACTTGCATCTGCTGGTCCAGGGTGAATAGGGATATTAGGGAGGTCGGCTGGAACTAAAAAGTTGAGTGGACTTTTGTCGATACTGTGGTCCAGCAGATCCTCTTTGGATACTTGCAACTGGCACAACATTCAGCTATAGCCATACTATGTACCAGTAAACCTAGATTGTCTTTTCTGGTTTGCATACTGAGTAGTGATGAGCAAACCTCGCTGAATTCACTTCACCTCGAGTTTGGCAAAAACACAAAAATGTTAGAGAATTTCAGCAAACTCTGCAAAATGCATTGAAGTTAATGGGGATACAGAAATTGAGCTAATTTTGAGTGAATTATAATCTGCCAACTATGCTGGACCGATTATTGTGGCCAAAAGTGAAACAATACTTGTGAGACAGTAGTGCTAACCACTTCATCACTTTGTCTCCCTGAGATAAAATTATACTCCTGAGTCTGCAATACTCTGTGTCCTTTATCTCTCTCTGTATCTCTGTAGCTCATATCACTACAATTAACTACCCCAGAGAGCCTGTGATGCAAGGGATCAGTATTATATACTTGGGTGGGCTGTCCCTGTTGCTACCCAATATGTGCTACATAGCAAAGAGAATAATATGCTTACTCCACCAGTGAAGACACAAAGTACAATAAATGTATGCTGAACAACAATGTACTTTTACATTCTCTTTTAAGTCAGGTAATGTACCCATCAAATGAAAATGCTGTGGTAGTCATGCATGACCTATGAAACAATATCCCCACCAGAAAGATGTATGTTCCAAATTAATCCAATTGCAGTATCCTCTTTATTTATTAATCCCTTGTTAGTACACAGAAAATTGCTGGTGTATATATTAAAACCAGAACTGTATATATGGAAATATGTTTTTCAGATATACACGTTTAAGGATTACTTTAGCATTGTAAGAGTTTGTTTAATATTGGCAGTTTTGCAGTGTAAATGGAAACATTTCTACTGGGAGTAAAAGAGGTCTGCTAGAGTGATTAGGCTCATGTTTTGTTTTGTTTTGTTTGTTTAGCTTAAAGTCTATTTCTTCAGTTTATTTGCTGCACACATGAAACAGCACTCTAAATTTTTTTAAAATTTGTTCCATTGCATTTGTTTATATTTTATTTCAGTTTAGTTTTTGTTGTTTAAAGACATGAACAGCACTTAGGAATAAGCAACAAATTGGCTAATTACATCTAATATGTCTATTATATACACTACAGATGGATATTAAAAAAGAACTGAGAAATGCATAGTAGTATATATTGATTCTTAAACTAAAAAGAATAAGTAAATGGCAAAGTAGTCTTGTTTTGTTGAATGAATAGTCAGAACAGAAGAACAGCTAAATTATCTCTGCTTTAAAAGCCCAGATGTTATATTGCACTTCTTCTGTTTTATGCCCGTTATGTTTGTGGTAAAACAGAAAAAGAACGGGGATTTAAGTTTTTGACAATGGTTCTTTAAACAGTCTGTGCTATGAAGGGCAAATTATGGTTACGATAAATCTGTATCTACCACTTTTAATCTATAATAGTGTACGTTTATCTGATTTAACATATACAAAATTCTTCATTCTTACAGGATAGTACAAATTCCATCAAGTGAAAAAAAACTTATTTTTTTCCTTTGGGTTCACTGACTGACTGTTACCTACAATTTAAGTAGTGTACAAACTTAATTGCAAATACAGTTTCATCAATAAATCTCCATGTGCTTTACTATATTTGGAGCAGTAAAGAATATCTATATTCAGGAGGTATTTCTTCTGATACTGAAGTTAACCTCCTCCAACTGCCTTTCATTAAACCTGGGTTAAAACAGAAGACTGGCAAGAATTTTACCTGAAATTAGAAAAATAAATCTCTTTATACTTTTCACCTTAGAGTGGTGAAACTATTCTCCATGCAAATGTAATTGCTGTGCCTTGAGTGAATCAGATAAGCCCCTCAGTAGTGTAAGCAATTTAATTTAAAAGTCCACATTAACACACTCTCAGTATGACAGAAGATCCCTGTGTAGTCAGGTCTCACAGTATAAAATATTCAAAACATTCTCTGGTTTAAAAAGTCTCTTTCATCTAAATGTCTGAAAGTGTAAACCTTAATTCCTGTTTTTTTCCCAAGCCTTTTTTATTTCTCTGCGCTGTATTTTATCAATGGCTAGATCTGCTTCCAAAAAGCTGTAGGTAGAAAAACATGATTTAGGATAACAGCTTTTATTAACAGTAAAAATCTATACATTGACTAACTTTAAAATGACTAATGGTACAAACAAATAATTATTAAAGTATTCTGGTTGGCACAGTGAAAGTTTAGTGCTGTTACTTTATAGATCTAGCTTCCTTAGTTCAAATCCAAAGCCTGATCATTGACTGTTCGGAGTTTACACTTGCTTGCATGAGTCTTAATCTGGGTAGTCCAGTTTTCCTCCCACATCCCCAGTGATGTTCATGTTACACTAAACCATCAGCATCATGATTTTCATCCCTCTATTCCTGATGAGGGTCTTAGCAGATTTCCCTGTTCCCAGGAACTTACCAGACCTTCTTTGGAAATACCCAGACATCTGAGAGATATAATCAATCCATTGTGTCTTGAGCCTACCTCTAAGTCTTCTCCCAGTAGGATGTGTCTTGTAAACCACTATTCCCCTACAAAGTGTCCAGGGGCATCCTAAACACAAGTGCAAACCACGTAAACTGACAATTTGCAGATACAGGAGTTCTACTCTGGCATCCTCTTGTATTGCTGATCTCCTCACTCTGTCACAAAGAGTGAGAGAGTGAGACTTAGACCAGGGACAGTGCTCAGGAACCTCATTTCAGCCACTAGTACTGTTAGTTTTTTTAGTTAGGGGGAAACCTGACAGTTCTGTCATAAGACTGCTGCTGCTGCTACACAGATTCATTGGTCACTCTCACGATCAAGTATGTGGTAGATATCTGTTTTATGTTCCTCCTGAGACACCAAATCTATGAAGAGATATTTTTCAATTCAAATAATAATAATAATCATCATTTTTATTTATATACCACCTTTCCCATGCTCAAGGCGCTAAAATTTATAAATTGACAAAAGCAAGTTCTTATCCACACCAAACAACCTTCACTTTATCAATCTCAAGTTTGGACATAGCAGTAGAATACACAATATGCTGGCTGCAATAAACAAAATGATACTGTTTATTGACTTGAATAATAGATGATGGGTATGTGTATGCATAGATAAGCTTGTACAGACAAGGGATAACACAAAACTTCAATATACCTAAGCTTGGTTTTATCTGTTTTTCTTCTACAGAAAAAAAAACAAAAATTTGAATTCTATTTCATTAATTCTTACTTGAAGGATTGCCCTAGTAAACACTATTCATTGAAGGCCATTTTTTTACATGTTCTTGCCAGAATTCTGGTCTTTCGGCTGGTTACAGGTGTAATGTTTTAATGCTTGATATCGAGAGATTTATAAGAAATCAGAAGTTCATATATATGCATGCTGGGAAATAAAAAAAGAGTTATCTCAATGGAGCCTATGGTGTATGACTTTGCCAGTAAACATTAGTAAATATCCAATAAGGAAACTCGAAAACATGGATTGGTCTGTATCGTTTTTCATTCCCTACACTATAATAGCAGTGTTGATTTCCATTTCGAAACAATCTTTTTTTACAACAACCTTTTAGCCACAGCTCCTTACAGCCGCCTCCGCTACTGAGGTCTTGAATACAATCCATTGCCTCACTGAATTCCTGACCTCTACAGAAGAAGCTTTTCCTGAGGTGACAGTTAAATTCATTCTGAGCAGAGTTTTGCTAATTGTTCCCGGCAAACTCTTACTACTCATTTCACTGTTCCAGGTTTCCCCAGTGTGTGTTTCATTTATCTGAGCCAGCTCAAGTCCCAGTGGTAATCAGTTACCACCTCAACACCTCTCTCTAACTACGTTTCTAGACACAACTCTAAAGTTTATCAGTGTCATTTCACACATGAAACTCTGCTACCCAGGCATACTTATGAACATGTTTGATATTCACAATGCCATTTCTCCCAAGTATGCTCTCCAGACATTTTATTTCCCAAATAAGTCTTGAAGTCTTCCAGTAGGACTACAGAGTCAGTAGATGGTACCCTTATGAGCTGAAAATTCTGAATATTGGTTTGGTGCAGAGTTTTTCTTTCTACAAACTCAATGTTTCTCCTCTCTGCAAAAGTGTGTTTCCCATCTTGGGGTCTTGTGAGGATCCCCATGTCAGTTCAAGGCTTCTCCTATGTGGCAACTCCAGAGAGTTACAGAATCCACTGTAAATCGAAAAGATTTGTCCTAGACCTAAGCATAGAGGCCTGACAATATCTAGCAGGTACTTTTTAAACTTCTTGTGAGATTATGGGTCATTTCACACTACTGAAGTTGTTTTCTATATCTCAGGAGCAAGTTTCCATCACCATGAGTTAGAATACCTGTGTATATCCCAATCTTGCCCTTTTTTGAACATGGCATTGCACCTGACCCTCAACTTTTATGTGATGGTGCAAAGTCCATATGGCAACTCTACACAGCTTTTTCGAGCTGAGCCTGGCTGTGCTATGTGCAACAGTTTGCTGTCAGTTGTTCACCAATTAATAACACTGATTTGCCTTTCTCTAGGGGTGGAGACTGGTATTCCTGTTCCAGAAAAATTTGTCTATGATTTAATTAGAATAATTATGGGATCAATTATGCTTTATTTGTCTAGAATCTACCCTTAGTGAAAGACTGCTTTAAAGACCTCTGCCTTTGCTAATAAAAAAGATTTTCAGTCATTTGTAAATATGCAGTGTTCAGTGTAGACCACCCAGGCTGGCACTGCCACCTGAACCTGACACAGACAAGTGTGGGCCACAAGTTCAAGGCACACACTGATTTTTTATTTTCTTTTTAACTCGTGGGAAATGCCTTCCCCTGTTTCCCACAAGTACAACACAGTCTCAACACAAGCACAGCACACAATTCTCTTCTGTCTCTTTTTCTCCTTTCTCCTCCACTCCTCTGGTCAAGCTTCGTCTTCCTCCTCCTGACTCTGGCTCCCCAAGAAGTGGCTGCTGGCTCCTTTTAAAAGGCACCCGGAAGTGCTCCAGGTGCTTGATGACTCATTTCCAGCAGCATTTCCAGGTGTGGCAAAAGAACTGCCCATAAGGGCTCAACAGCTCCTGCTGCAGCATCCCCTGGCAGCGTCTGCGGATCCCAACAGGGCTGCACCAAACTCCAACTCCCATGAAGCACTGCAGGAGTCCAAAGCACCACTGCAACCCAAGGGGGTTGCCATCTAGTGTCTCGTGGGGGGTAATGCTCTGGCCACACTTGCTCCCCTGGTTCTCCCAGTGTGGAGGCATCTCGGCCGGGCAAGGGCCCCGGCCACATGCTACACCAGTTATGATATTGGAGACATTTCATTCCTTACCTTGGAATAATTATGAAGCAACTTCATAATATGGTTAAAAAGAAAGCCATTTGGCAGTAGGGAGATAAATAATAATCAGCATTTGAGAAAGCAAAAAAGGTGATACAAGAATACCAGAGGCTAGGTGCCAATAAGTCTGGAATAGCGCGGTCATAAAAATGGAACAATCTGGATTCTGTGGCAGAGGAAACATGTTTCTGGATCTGGAAGATGACTGGGGATCAAGAGAGATGCAGTCCCCTTTGAAAAATAGGTTCTGGCAGGCTACTGGACTCTGCTCCACATCTGATAAAAAATGCCCCAATGATGCTCAGCAGAGCATTGCCAAAATCAGTGTGGGTAAGGGATACTAAGGAAGGCAGAAAATCAGACTTTGTGCAAATGGAAGTGGTATCAGAAAGCCTGAACAAAAATGAAAGGAAAAGACATGAGCCCTCTTTAGAGTGGTATAGCAAACACAGTGATCTCTGAAGACCAAGAGGGGCCATGTAAGTCATTCATATTGCAGTCCTCACTTTTTGTAATAGTGCTTATCAATAATTATGTCCTTCATAAACTGAAGCAGAATAGCTGGTTTACTGACACGTCAAGTTGACAACTGAGTGGTGCTGAGCAAAACTAGAAGAAGTTACAGAGGCTATCGCCAAGACATCCACTGAGCAGTGTGAGATAAGAACTTAGTCAATGACTGTGGCAGTGTATTCCACACAAAGTTCACAAAGAAGAGGGTCCTTCATAGTGTAGGGCCATGTGCCGATATCAAAGGAAAAATATATGATGATGCTGGTGAATACCTACACCAAACATTTGCAAGCACAACCTTTTCCAGAGTAGCACAGGAAATGACCATTGAAAGACTGGAGCAGATTATCCAGATATACAGACTACATGAGGAAGTCCAGGCAGTTATAAGGCTGCATTTCACTGGTTTGAAAGTACAGAGCTGGGTTTAGGCTAAAGGGGTGCTACATAATACCTACTGTATCATCCAACTGCTGCTGGACTGTTGGAGCGAATGAATAGAATGTTAAAGCAGCAACTATGATGCTGTTGCAGACTTGGGCTTCTTGTCCAGCCTCTGAACAGCTGCTCCCTTGCCACTATTATACTTTTTGCAAACCCAGTAAAGGCCACTTAATGATTTATAACCACCATTAGATCATTTAAAAATGTTACTTTTATGGAATAAATTGCAGTTTTTCAGTGGTCCAAATAGTTAATTGGGGTGCCTGTATTTTTTATCTAGTTTTGAATCAACAATATTGTTTTCTTAGAAAAAATTGGGAATGTCTCAAAAAATTGATGTGGACAGAGGAAAACACCGAAATTGTATCTCCATTCATTATTATGGCTGATTAATGTAGTTAAGTATCATTTGGCCCAGGTCATCTTACAGGCACAATGCATGATTTGCGACGACTGCAACTCCCTGAAATTATGCATTGGCATAACTTGATTTTGCTTGCATAATTGAATCAAGCTGCTAAAACTAAAATGTTATGATACTTGGTGGCAGTAGTACTCTTTGAGATCTGAAGAAAGCTTCTCAGACTTGTGGGAATCTGTAATGTATCGCTGAGCAATTATGTTATCTCAAAGCATGATTAGTGTTTACAAAAGGTGGATCTTTGGTTCTTTTTTGTTGTTTCTTTTTATTTTGGAATTCAGAAATATTTGATTTTTGACAACTCCGTTTGTTAAATATACTTCTTTAATTACTATAATTATGTATTGATGTGTCCATTACAAAAAGAAGGAAAATTGTCATTTTTCAATGAAAATAAATAATAATAATTGATAGGTACCAATTCACTTGGCAGTTGTGATGGTAAATTTGGGCACAGGATAAGTAGTCAGATAAATAAAAAATAGCAGGTGCAACCAGCATTTTCATAATGAAATAAAACTGGACTGAATATGAAAGAGACAAATAAATAGACCACATAAAATTGTATTCCCATTCCATGTATATATCTCATTTTTGTTGCAAGCTATTTTTCTTCTAGAAGCAGTAAAAGCTCTAAAGTAAAGGTAGTAAATAATGGCTTAAAGCTAATTTTGCTTTCTCTGTAAAACTGTGGTCATAAAGATTCTACACTTTCTACACTCTCTACACTCTAATCTTTTGATATATATACAGTATGAACACAATTCAGCTCCTCCCCGCATATCAGGAATAAATACTTAGGATTTATTAGCAGGTGAATGCAGTGAGAATCTATTAAATAAGGGGATAAAAAAGACTGTCAAGAAAAAATTAATATGCATTTAAATTGTCAAAGTGATCGTAGCAACATTCAATCTTCTTGAAATCTGAAATTCAATTAAAAAATTATTAAGTATTTTTTTAATTATAATTGTCACCAAGTACATTCTTCTGCTGGCGGTTCCATTGTGGAGAGAAGTGACAGATATTTATGAATTTCTTGTATGCATAATTTTTTTTTTACTGAAAGTCACAAATGAATTAAGATGCCTTAGTAAATATTATTTTTGAGCTTTTTGAAATAATGCCCAGCTTGCAGAGTCTTTCCACGAGCAAAGAAACCACAAAAGTACCATTGTTTTGGTGAATATCACAAGAACATAAAACACTTGGCAAACAAGAGGACACCTTTCACTCCACCATGACGGTTTGGATTGGGCAGAAAATCCCCACAAGAGATGAGAGAGCACTTTTTGAATACCATTGTAGCAGACCCTATCCTGATGTACTGGCATAGGAAATTGGAGTGAGCACTAGGGCAAGCAAGAGAGTGAGTTTATAGTCCCCAAATTGATAAGAGTCTCCACAACAGGAGACGGCAGGTGACACAGCAAGAGTTAAGGGTGCCTGACTTCATCTCTCTCTCTCTCTCTCTCTCTCATCAGACTATAGAAAGCCTGCAATGGGTCCAGCAAAATGTATTAATCTATCTTGAAATGGACTGATGAGGTTCTAGAATCTGCCTAGTGAACTCAGTCCATTGACGGCTTTTCTGTCTCACTCCATGCTGCCTGTGCAACGCAGCCAGAGAGAGATTAAACGACTCAGCACATCCACATAAAAACGACAAGGGTGAGCTTTCTTGAAGGCTTTTACTGGACGTTCCTTGTTGTAAACTGAAATATATACAAAGGAAACATACAGGTATTTACAGGTGTGCAACCAAAGACAATAAATAATGACTTACAAAGCAATATGTAGCAAACAGCATACAGTAAACAATAAAGTTTTAGGAGACACTTATAAGGCGACTGATTTCAATGGTTGGATTGTTACAAAGAGAAGTGCGTAGACAGAGGTTCAGATTGCTGCATACCACAACTTACCAGGCCCAGGGGTTATATACCTTAAAGATACGTTTTGGACATGACCGAAACAAGAGATAAAGGGGTGCCTACGTGAGACACATGGGGTGTATTGTATTGAAATGTTTATTATGGGACCTACGTGCTTTACGTGAGCTGCATGGACATTTATAACACCACTGTGAGTGTGTAACATGTCTGACAGGCATGTTAATAAATTACAAGACAAATGGGGGGCACAGTTCAACAAAAGACAGTTACAGCTAACAGCATGTGGGGCAGAACAATGGCTATATTGCTAGCCCAGCCCTCAAATGCCCCTAGATGTTATTCCATGGGTACTATTTTCTAAATTGTTTTTTAAACGGGGAATCCTCTGAGACCCAAACAGTTTATCTTTTTTTCTAATCCACAGGTGTCGAACTCCAGTCCTCATGGGCTGCAGTGGCTGCATGTTTTTATTCTAACCATATTCTTCATTAGTGAGCCGTTTTTACTGCTAATTAACTTCTTTTGCTTTAGTTTTAATTAACTTGACTCAGGCCTCTTAATTGTCTCGTTTTCCTTAATTAGTAGCCAAACAATAATGAGACTTCAAACAAGCCACCATCTGACCGAAAAAACAGAAAAATCAACAGATTTGGAAATGTCTGCTGTGGCAGAATGAGAGCAGCAACAACCCATTGAATTAAATAATGGGCTTAATTAACAGCAAGAATCAGCTTCTCATCAAGAGACTGGTTGGAGTGAAATTGGTTGGAGTTTGAAATCACAG
>NC_041394.2:134350159-134352659 GCF_900747795.2 Erpetoichthys calabaricus
TATATATACATATACATATTTGTATATCTACATATATATACATATATATACATATACATATTTGTATATCTACATATATATACACATATATACATATATATACATATACATATTTGTATATCTACATACATACACATATATCTATCTATATCTATATATATATTTGTATATCTACATACATACACATATATCTATCTATATCTATATATATATATATATATATATATACATACATATACATATATATCTATCTATATCTATATATCTATCTATATCTATCTATATCTATATATCTATCTATATCTCTCTCTCTCTATATATATATATATATATATATATATATATATATATACATATATATATATATATATATATAGCTGATTACCCAGTGGATTCGCTCACTGAGTGCAAGAGAAAAAAATAAAATGTATGTATAAAATAAGTTTAATTGCCAAATTTATTTTTCCACAAATAAAGAGCACTTACAATAACATAGAAATCAATATAAACAAAATTAACATCATTATCATATGAGAATATGAAGTAATATATAAGAAGCACATTGCATATAAATATAAATTATTAAACAGTAAAATGTTCTTCTATAATACACTACCGTGGCTATTCGTTTGTCTGTCCAGGATTTTAAATCAGCTGTAGCTCGCAAACCGTTTCACCTATTGACTTGAAATTTGGTACACATATACTACGTCACGTCTACTATTCGCTTTCCCACACATATGAACATATATATATATATATATATATATATACACACATACACATATATACATAGTGCGTTGCAACACGGGCTGTGATTGTTACATGGGAGGGAGAGGACAAATCACAGCTTCCCACTTTCTAATCGGGCTTGTGATTGCTGCTTTGACGGATGCCCAGATCCCACAGTATTTCCCCTTAGGAGAGGCGTTAGGCAAGTGTAATTGAATAGCGGTGCTGCAAGTTATTACTCTTTTTATCTTTATTTTATTTTATTGTAGAATCAACTCACAGCTGCGCGCACCAGTGCGTGCGTGGCGGATGCGTACGGCTGACGTTTTCATTGTCTACCACCTTCGCTAATCATTCTTGAGGCAGATTGAAGACTTAAGTGCCAGCTTAACTGAAAAATTAAAGAAAACATATTAAGTTTTAAAAAAAATCAGTTTTAACGGGAAAAGATGCCGACGAAAGAAGAGAAGCAGCGGGACGCTAGGGTGAAGAGCTGCTCATTAAGCAGCAAGCGCATCAACCTCTGAGCAAACGAATGGTAAACGTACAGAGAAAGAGGATAAATACTATGAATGGTCATGTCAAGTGTATTCACTCCACGTTATCGTGCAGTGCGCTGTTACTGGTATTTTGATAAAAGAATCTGAATAACATATAAGAAGCGTATAAATTATTAAACAGTAAAACATTAACATTTAAGAAGTAAAGATACATTGAGTACTACTGTAGTGCTTTCGGGTATAGTACATTTTTTGTTTGCCCATTACATGCATAAATGTATAAATTTTTTGGTGTACCTACCCAAGAACACGCGATATGACCCGGCAGTTAAAAATGTATCGCTCCAGCAATTTTAACTCTGTTACAAAGTCATCTAATATGGTATTGCAAACGGCAGCGGAAGCGTTTCTATAAACTTAATTTAAACTTACTGTTTACACCGTGCTTTGAAGATGCATAGTATGCGACACGTGTTTCGCCGTAATTGTGGGCTCATCAGGAGTACACAGTCACTGCACTCCCATACGGGAATCGATCCTCTGACGTAGAGGCGAAGCCCCTAACGTTGTGCCACGGCGTGTGGTTTGTTCATTTGACAGCATGTAGATCGGGGTAATTACATTGCAGGCATTCGTAGTCTGATTCACAATCTGATTGTATGGGTGGTTACCTACCAGGTAACGCTTGTGGTTGGTGAGCAAGTCGGCTAACTTCTGCCACGATGCCCTCTTTCAGTTGTGAGAAGCAGATCATACAATGGTTGAAATAGTTTAATATATATAGCAAAATCACCGCGCTTCGCATGGGTGAATATGGTAATTGCGCGTCCCGTTTTCAATCAATACTGGATGGGATTTATCCCGTATTTTTTTTATCATTTTTTTTTTAAAGCAGCGTCTCATGCAAATCATCCCACACGCATTTTATGAAGATGCCTCCTTTCCTACTTTTGATTGGGTAATACTTGATGTCATCGTTATTTTGATTGGTGTTTTTAACTGTCCAGTGAGGAGGGCGTGTCTTTTAAGTACAGTCTGCAAAGTGTTGGCACTGAGATGTGGCGTCAGCGCCATAGTTGAAGCCCCTAACGTTGCGGTCAGCAAGTCGGCTAACATCCGCCATGTGCCGTCTTTCAGTTGCGAGAAGCAGATCATAGAATGGTTGAAACTGTTGCCCCTAACGTTGCGCCACGGCGTGTGCTTCGTTTATACCTCGTGTCTTCTCATTAAACTTTTATCTCGCGAATATGTTATTGCAATCCGCAGCG
>NC_041394.2:134655159-134772659 GCF_900747795.2 Erpetoichthys calabaricus
TTTTCACTTTCTTTTTGACCTCTACAAAATTGGCATTAGTGTTGAGTATAAACCCAAAACTTAACTTCTGCTGAGATGTGAGAAAATTTTGCAAAGAGAGCAACAGCATCTCCACATTAGAGGCAAATGAGGCACTGCCACTCTTTTCACTCAAATGGAGATGTTTAGCAAAAATTACATACAGTCGACTTCGTTTAAGCGCATAGCCTCTGGACGAGATCACCACGTGCGTCTTTGTTAACGTCGTCCCAGCCGGTTCGTTTTTCACATCCCCGGCTGGATTTATTTTGTGGAATGAATTCTAAGCTGCGTAAAGTGGATTTTAATGTTCTGCGTCCTGTACAGAGATTTACTTCACAGTCATTGGTTAAATTTGAACTATTTAACTCTCAATCTATCAGCAATAAATCCATACTGATTGAAGAACACATCAGGGAAAAAGGACTTGACTTCATGTGTCTGACAGAAACCTGGCACCAGTCAGAGGTTTACTCTGCCTTAAATGAAGCCTGTCCACTTGGCTACAGTTACTTGGAGGCAGCTCGCAGCACTGGGCGTGGTGGTGGAATAGCTGTTATCCACCGTCAGGACCTGGGGTTGTCCCCTATCTCGATACCTGCAATATCTTCCTGTGAGTGCCTTGCATTTAAATGTAAGCCCCCATTTCCCCTGACTGTTCTCCTTATCTATCGACCTCCAAAACCCAATTCTGCCTTTATTCCGGAAATTACTGATCTTCTCACAACACTCTGTGCTACTTCTGCCAACATCATAATCTTAGGAGATATAAATATTCATGTTGACAATCCCACAGGTTATCTCACTGCTGATTTCCTTGAGCTGCTAGATTCTCTCAACCTACAACAACATGTTGATGTTCCCACACATTCTAGGGGTCACACTCTTGACTTGGTCATTTCAAACTGTGCCCCAATCAGGAATCTACAGGTATTTGATCTTGGTATTTCAGACCACAAAGTTGTGTCATTGGAGCTGCCCTTTTTCTCCTCCCGTATCAAACCAAAACGACAGATCTACTTCAGAAATCTGAAGAATATCAATGTGGATGCCTTGGCCTTGGACCTTACATTTCTCTCCTCTGACTTTATCAGCTCCCTCTCTGTTGCTGACCTTGTGGATTTTTACAACCAGTCCCTGAGCAGTCTCCTGGACTTCCACGCCCCTTTAACATCTAGGTCCGTCTCATTCTCGTGCTCAGCACCTTGGTATACCTGCGAGCTGCGAAAAATGAAGGCGGCTGGGCGTGTCCTTGAGCGGCGGCTCAAGGCCTCTGGGCTGACTGTCCATAAACAGGCTTACAGAGAACACATGAGAGCGTATGCAGAAGCTCTGAAGGTTGCACGGTCCAAGTTTTATTCCACCATCATCAGAAATGGCTCCAGCAACCCTAAAAAACTTTTTTCAACCATAAATCATCTTGTCAAACCTCCTTTATCTGCCCATTCTGAGACCACTGATGACAGATGCAACATGTATATCAACTTTTTTAAACAAAAAGTTGATAATATCCGTTTACACCTCTCTACCAAGGATATCCTGCCCTCCCCAACTGTCGACCCACTGTCTGAGACTGTCCAGCACCTTCGCTCCTTCTCTGCTGCCACACGGGAAGAGGTGGAGGACGTCATCAGGAAAATGAAACCGTCTACCAGTTCCCTGGACCCTTTTCCCTCAGCCCTGCTGAGGGCCAACATCTCTGCCGTCTCTCCACTTATCACCAGGATAATAAATCAGTCCCTCCTGGCTGGCCATATTCCTTCTGCACTAAAAACTGCTGTCATCAGACCTCTACTGAAAAAATCCACCTTGGATCCTGAAGTTCTCTCCAATTATAGGCCCATCTCCAATCTTCCATTTCTCTCCAAAGTCCTGGAAAAAATAGTTGCAGCACAACTTCATGATCATCTCAAACTGAACAATCTGTTTGAAAAGTTTCAGTCTGGTTTTCGCCCTGGCCATAGCACTGAAACAGCCCTGGTCAGGGTCACCAATGATCTTCTGATGACGGCAGATACTGGTTCACCTTCACTACTTATCCTCCTTGACCTGACAGCTGCTTTTGACACAATAGACCATAACATCCTTCTTCACCGCCTGCAATACACTATTGGACTCTCAGGAATTGTTCTAAATTGGTTTACATCATACCTGACTGGCAGAACTGAGCATGTCGCCCTTGGCAGCGCAAAGTCCCACACCCACAACGTCGCCTGTGGTGTTCCACAGGGCTCTGTGCTGGGCCCTATCCTTTTTACTATCTACATGCTCCCCCTTGGAACTGTCATTGGCAGACATGGTTTATCGTTCCATTGCTATGCCGATGACACTCAGCTTTACCTCAGGACTACTCCCACCTCCTCTACTGCTCCTCTGCCAACATCTACATTGTCTAACTGCCTGGAGGAGATAGAGGCTTGGATGAGGCTCAATTTTCTTCAGTTGAACAGATCCAAAACAGAAGCCATCTTAGTTGGTACATCACATCATCTTCGCTCTTCTACCATCACCAGTATTACTTTCTCTGGCCAAAATATTCCTCTTTCCACATCTGTTACTAATTTGGGTGTTAGAATGGACTCCCAACTTACTTTTGACACCCACATCAAATATCTCTGTAAGTCATCTTTTTACCATCTCAAGAACATCGCCAAACTCCGCCCATTACTCACCCTGGCAGATGCAGAGAAGCTCGTCCATGCCTTTGTCTCTTCCAGGCTGGATTACTGTAATGCACTCCTCATTGGGATTCCTGGCAAGAGTATCCAGAGACTCCAGTATATTCAGAACAGCGCTGCCAGGATCCTGATGAGGGTGCGAAAGTATGATCACATCACCCCAATCCTGAAAACCCTTCACTGGCTCCCTGTTTCATTCAGAATAGAGTACAAGGTCTCCCTTCTTACTCATCAGTGCATTTATGGACATGCCCCTCTTTATCTACAGGAACTCCTTACCCCCCATAACTCCTTACGTTCCCTCCGCTCTGTACTCACTAACACTCTTCAAGTCCCCAGAACTAAGCTCAGCAGCATGGGTGACAGGGCGTTTTCATCGGTGGCGCCGAGGCTGTGGAATGCCCTCCCTGATTACCTGAGAGCCCCACAGTCGACTGAGGCCTTTAAGCGAAACCTAAAAACTCATCTTTTTAGAAAGTCATTTTGTTAAAGTATTTTATAGACTCTTCTGTTCTTTTTTTTTATTTTATTATTCTATTTTTACTCTGTAGCACTTTGGGATTGCTAAAATATAAAGTGCAATATAAATAAAATTTATTATTATTATTATTATTATTAACTAAGCAAAGCGTGCGCTTCACAGGAATACAACATGTCAGTCCTGAAAGTTGACCATTCAGTTACCCCACCTACTAAACGTTCATTAAAATAGTGGATACATGTATAATACATACATACATGTTAACTGTTCTGATATACAGTACGTATGTCTTCAGCCTTCCCTTATTCTTTTTCGTTTTCTGTCTGGATTGCTGTTGTTCTGCTAGTCTCGCATTAATGATTCCTTATTCTTGTTAATCTGAGATATCTGGCTAGGATGAACACTGTAATGTTTCACATCAGAGACCTGACAAATTCATTTTATTACCTACAAAAAATATTTCTGGAGTTTGAAAAAATGTCTTTGTGCCTTATGTCAATCTCCTGTTCCAAGTTTGTTTGGGAAGGCATTTTAACATATAACATAACTTTGTGCATATGGACATGTTAAGTAGCCTGAACTTTTCAGCTACATCTTGGAGCATGAAGGATAGAGTCCTTTCAAACGTTTTCATTTTCTGTGACACCATTTAAAGGCTACATGAATTTGTGCATCTCACTGCATTGGAATAGTTATTATTTGTTATTTGTTGTATACTTAAATATATTTAAGTACAATATATTTTATCATTTTGCTTTTTGAACAAAATTTGGAAATTAAATGTTTCAGACCACATGAGCTTGAATAATTATATTCTAATAGCTGTGTAAGCCCATGCTGTAAAAAGCCCAGACTCCTAGAAGCCATGGATTTTGGCACTTCAATCAATCAATCGCATCAGTTGTGCATTAGCAGCTAAGCAAGGTTCTCTTTCCTCGGCAGTTTTGTTTGGCTGACGTGCTCGCCTCCATCGTCTATTAGTGGCTAAGTGAGTATTTCTGTCCTTGGAGGTTTCATTTTGCCGATGTGCTCGCCTTGCTTGTGTATTAGCGGCTAAGCGAGTTTCTCTTTTCTCAGCGGTTTCACTTTGGCGAAAGAGTCAATTTCTTTGAGCTTCACGCTGTAGCCTTGCACTTCCGTGCCGGATAGACTGACAGACACACTTTCACGCATAAACGTTCATATATAAGATGTTCTTGGATTGAAGTTGTGAATGTATTGAGTGTTGACTGTTATGTATTAGTGCTAATGTGCATAGTTTATTGAAAGAATACTCATTTACATTTCTGCACTCACTGTTAAGTATTTTATATACAGTATATTATTATACTTTAATACTGTACTTTGGTGTTTGTACTCTGAAGCAAATAACATGTTTAACAATCTTCACTTTGTGTAATTTTTTTAATGGCTTCATTCAGTTGACATTTCATAATCACTAATGCTGGCAGGTGCTCCAGTCTTTCATGACTCTTTCTAAGCAGCATCAATGATCTCTTCTCTGCCCTGTCCAATTCAACCCAGGATGATTGTGTAAATTCAACCCAGGATGATTCCCATTACTCATGTGACAGTAGATGGCGCTATACCAGCGTTTAACCCAACGTAGACAGATGCAGGAAGCACCCTTTCAAAAGCACACCTGATTTTATTTTATTTTCTTCCCTTGTGGGAAACGTCTTCCCCGTCTCCCACAAGCACAACAACATAGTCCATAGCACAAACCACTGCCCAATAAATTCCTTCTCTTCTTTTCTCCTCCTCAGCAAGCTTTGTCTCCCTCCTCCTGACTCTGGCTCACCGAGTAGTCTCTGCTGGCCCCTTATATAAGGCACCTGGAAGTCCTCCAGGTGCTTGTTGACCTAATTCTGGCAGCACCTCCAGGTGTGGCAGAAGAGCAGCTTTCCAAGGCTCAGCAGCAGCTGCAGCACCCCCTGGTGACACCCCCGGATCCCAACAGGGCTGTATCCAACTCCATCTCCCATGAAGCCCTGCAGGAGTCCGAGGCACCATTGCAGTGTGCCATGACCAGTCTTGCTCCCCCAATCCTTCCAGTGAAGTGGGGTCCCGGCCGGGTAAGGATCCCAGCCATCTGTGACACTCATCAACCGCAATGTACCCAGTGCAGTGCAGTGGATTTAAGCAGAGGTGTGGATTTCATAAGAGTTTAAAGTAGTGCTCTAAGGATTGCTTTCTTTTGGTCTGTCGCTCACTCACTCACTCATTTATCCACTCACACACAAACCTGGCTGACTTCTAAAGATGCCTCCACCTCTCCTTACAGCCTCCAGACTCTATGCCCCACTAGAATTTGTGCACCAAAAAGGCCACTAAAACATTGCACTTTGCTATTGAGTTCAGGCTTTTTTGGCAGCAATGTATCGACTAATATCAAAATCAGTTCATAACTTTCACATGTGAAATTTTGTTTTTAATTATGTTATTAATTTATTTTCTTAGGGCATGTTCAGGTGTCCTGTTGCATGACTTGATATAACCAATAAATTCATTATCATTAATGATTTCAACTCCCTATAAAAACAGAGCACTCCAAATTAATATGTATTAAACTTGTTAAAAAACAGTGGCATCCTGATAAAAGCTTTAAGAATTGGGAGAAGAAAATCAATGTTTAAACGTAGCACGATAATACAGTGATTAGTGCCATTACCTCACAGCTTCAAAAGACTGAGTGTGTACTTTTTGTGTAATGCTTGCATGCTTCTCTCATGTCTGTGGGGGCTTTTCTTCAGGACATCCTAAACCATGCATAGTAGGTGGCTTGGTGAACCTAAACTGACTCAGCGGTGTGTTGGAAAATCTTGCACAGGGCTGGTGCCTGCCTTCAGTGTTATACTATTGGGATAGCCTTTGACTCCTGGGACCATAAAATTTGATTGACCAGATTTAGAAAATGAACTGATCCAAAGAATAAGCTCCCAGTTACCATCAGCCTCAAGTTGAAGGCAGCACATAGAAATGATTCATGATTTTAAATGTGCAGTAAATGAACATGTGTCATTGCCAAATGATGTTTGATTGGCAAATTCCCCATGATCATGAAAGAACTGCGCACAAGGGGTTATGAGTAATGTGCGTCATTTTTCATTTTTTAAAATTAAAGTGTAATACAAAAATATACATTACAATCTGGATGCTTTGAGTTCTTTATTTGTCTATTGCAAAATTTTTAATTAAGAAATAAACGTGGTATTATACATTCAGACAATAAACAGAAAAATGTTGTCAAATCCACTTAATCAAATTCAAGGTCAGCGGGGGCCAGGACTAGAATAGAGTCTGCAGTCTGCAGTCTAATATTGTATTCTGTTACACAGCTCTAAACACTGAATGTGAGAAAAGTGGCATATTAAAATTTAAAAAGAGTTAGCTATGTGTATATCTTATTATCTAAATAACTCGTCCAGTTCTTTAATACAAGGAAATCCATATTAATAGACATGTGCATGAACATTCTTAGAGGATTAAAAAAAGTGACTTATGCAGCACTAAACCCACATTGCCGCAAAGTGCAATGGGTTTCAATTTTAAACATTAAGTCTCAGAAGTAGTAATATTATACAAAAACATTTTCATTTATATCATTTATGCTCACAATTATAGAGTTTAATTGCCAGCTTTGGCAGTGTCTGTATGGAGTTTCTGCATTTCAAAAAGTTCTCAGGTTTTCTTCTCACTTTCCAGTTTGTAGTTAGTCAGCTACTGTTGATTGCCTCACTATAAGTGTAAACTTGTGCCTTGCAATGGACAGACACCCCATCCAGAGTTTGTTTCTGCCTTTTGCTAAAGACATAAGGGACAGGTTTTTAGTTCCACATGACCCTAAAAAGGATATGTGTGTTAAGAAATACTGTGCATGCATGGATTTCAACTCATATTGAAATCCAAACCATGTAACTCAAGGGAGAGCTCCAAAGAAAATCCACATGGTGCAGCTTGACAAAGAGAAAAAGAGAGTACAGCACCCAGGGAGCCATCACTATTGATCAAGTCACATCATCCATCCATCCATCCATTCTCTTCCGCTTATCCGAGGTCGGGTCGCGGGGGCAGCAGCTTGAGCAGAGATGCCCAGACTTCCCTCTCCCCGGCCACTTCTTCTAGCTCTTCCGGGAGAATCCCAAGGCGTTCCCAGGCCAGCCGGGAGGCATAGTCCCTCCAGCGTGTCCTGGGTCTTCCCCGGGGCCTCCTCCCGGTTGGACGTGCCCGGAACACCTCCCCAGGGAGGCGTCCAGGAGGCATCCTGATCAGATGCCCGAGCCACCTCATCTGACTCCTCTCGATGCGGAGGAGCAGCGGCTCTACTCTGAGCCCCTCTCGGATGACTGAGCTTCTCACCCTATCTTTAAGGGAGAGCCCAGACACCCTGCGGAGGAAACTCATTTTAGCCGCTTGTATTCGCGATCTCGTTCTTTCGGTCACTACCCATAGCTCATGACCATAGGTGAGGGTAGGAACATAGATCGACCGGTAAATTGAGAGCTTTACCTTATGGCTCAGCTCCTTTTTCACCACGACAGACCGATGCAGAGCCCGCATCACTGCGGACGCCACACCGATCCGCCTGTCGATCTCACGCTCCATTCTTCCCTCACTCGTGAACAAGACCCCGAGATACTTGAACTCCTCCACTTGAGGCAGGATCTCGCTCCCAATCCTGAGAGGGCACTCCACCCTTCTCCGGCTGAGGACCATGGTCTCGGATTTGGAGGTGCTGATTCCCATCCCAGCCGCTTCACACTCAGCTGCGAACCGATCCAGAGAGAGCTGAAGATCATGGCCTGATGAAGCAAACAGGACAACATCATCTGCAAAAAGCAGTGACCCAATCCTGAGTCCACCAAACCGGACCCCCTCAACACCCTGGCTGCGCCTAGAAATTCTGTCCATAAAAGTTATGAACAGAATCGGTGACAAAGGGCAGCCCTGGTGGAGTCCAACTCTCACTGGAAACGGGTTTGACTTACTGCTGGCAATGCGGACCAAGCTCTGACACCGGTTGTACAGGGACCAAACCGCCCTTATCAGGGCGTCCGGTACTCCATACTCCCGGAGCACCCCCCACAGGATCCCCCGTGGAACATGGTCGAACGCCTTTTCCAAGTCCACAAAACACATGTAGACTGGTTGGGCGAACTCCCATGCACCCTCCAGGACTCTTCTAAGGGTGTAGAGCTGGTCCACTGTTCCGCGACCAGGACGAAAACCACACTGTTCCTCCTGAATCCGAGGTTCGACTATCCGACGGACCCTCCTCTCCAGAACCCCCGAATAGACTTTTCCAGGGAGGCTGAGGAGTGTGATCCCTCTGTAGTTGGAACACACCCTCCGGTCCCCCTTCTTAAAGAGGGGGACTACCACCCCGGTCTGCCAATCCAGAGGCACTGTCCCTGATGTCCATCTGATGTTGTAGAGACGTGTCAACCAAGACAGCCCTACAACATCCAGAGCCTTGAGGAACTCCGGGCATATCTCATCCACCCCCGGGGCCCTGCCACCAAGGAGTTTTTTGACCACCTCGGTGACCTCAGTCCCAGAGATGGGGAAGCCCACCTCCGAGTCCCCAGGCTCTGCTTCCTCATTGGAAGGCATGTTATTGGGATAGAGGAGGTCTTCGAAGTACTCCCCCCACCGACTCACAACGTCCCAAGTCGAGGTCAGCAGCGCACCATCACCACCATATACAGTGTTGACACTGCACTGCTTCCCCCTCCTGAGACGCCGGACGGTGGACCAGAATCTCCTCGAAGCCGTCCGAAAGTCGTTCTCCATGGCCTCCCCAAACTCCTCCCATGCCCGAGTTTTTGCCTCAGCAACCACCGAAGCTGCATTCCGCTTGGCCTGCCGGTACCTATTAGCTGCCTCCAGAGTTCCACAGGACAAAAGGGACCGGTAGGACTCCTTCTTCAGCTTGACGGCATCCGTCACCGCCGGTGTCCACCAACGAGTTCGGGTATTGCCGCCACGACAGGCACCGACCACCTTACGGCCACAGCTCCGGTCAGCCGCCTCAACAATAGAGGCACGGAACATGGCCCATTCGGACTCAATGTCCCCCACCTCCCTCGGGACATGGTCAAAGTTCTGCCGGAGGTGGGAGTTGAAGCTACTTCTGACAGGGGGCTCTGCCAGACGTTCCCAACAGACCCTCACAACACGTTTGGGCCTACCAGGCCTGACCGGCATCCTCCCCCACCATCAAAGCCAACTCACCGCCAGGTGGTGATCAGTTGATAGCTCCGCCCCTCTCTTCACCCGAGTGTCCAAGACATGTGGCCGCAAGTCCGACGACACGACCACAAAGTCGATCATCGAACTGAGGCCTAGGGTGTCCTGGTGCCAAGTGCACATATGAACACCCCTATGCTTGAACATGGTGTTTGTTATGGACAATCCGTGACGAGCACAGAAGTCCAATAACAAAACACCACGCGGGTTCTGATCGGGGGGGCCATTCCTCCCAATCACGCCCTTCCAGGTCTCACTGTCATTGCCCACGTGAGCATTGAAGTCCCCCAGCAGTACGAGGGAGTCTCCAGAAGGTATGCCCTCTAGCACACCCTCTAGGGACTCCAAAAAGGGTGGGTACTCTGAACTGCTGTTTGGTGCATACGCACAAACAACAGTTAGGACCCGTCCCCCCACCCGAAGGCGGAGGGAGGCTACCCTCTCGTCTACCGGGGTAAACCCCAATGTACAGGCTCCAAGTCGGGGGGCAATAAGTATACCCACACCCGCTCGGCACCTCTCACCGGGGGCAACTCCAGAGTGGTAGAGAGTCCAGCCCCTCTCAAGGAGATTGGTTCCAGAGTCCAAGCTGTGCGTTGAGGTGAGCCCGACTATATCTAGCCGGAACCTCTCAACCTCAAGCACAAGCTCAGGCTCCTTCCCCTTCAGAGAGGTGACATTCCACGTCCCAAGAGCCAGCTTCTGTAGCCGAGGATCGGACCGCCAAGGTCCCCGCCTTCGGCCACCACCCAACTCACACTGCACCTGACCTCCTTGGCCCCTCCCATAGGTGGTGAGCCCATGGGAAGGGGAACCCACGTTGCCTCTTCGGGCTGTGCCCGGCCAAGCCCCATGGGTGCAAGTCCGGCCACTAGGCGCTCGCCAACGAGCCCCACCTCCAGGCCTGGCTCCAGAGGGGGGCCCCGGTGACCCGCGTCCGGGCGAGGGAAAACGGCGTCCAAATTTTTTATTCGTCATAGGAGGTCTGTTGAACCGCACTTTGTCTCATCCCTCACCTAGGACCAGTTTGCCTTGGGTGGCCCTACCAGGGGCATAAAGCCCCGGACAACAGAGCTCCTAGGATCATTGGGACACGCAAACCCCTCTGTCACATCAGTTACCCTAATATCTTAAGAATTTCTAATGTCTTATGTCACACTCAGATATCTTAGGAAACAAGTTTTTCTTCTGGGAAACAGAAACTGCTGTATTGTGAACCTGGAGTGATGTCTTCTATAAAGGATGATTCTTGGCCTGGTCAAGCTGCTGGGGTCCTCAACAATGAGGATCCTGCAAGCCGGATCACCCTCAGGGAATCGCGCTAGTGGTACCCAAGGATTCTCCGATTAGACACAGTACTGTAGGAGTCCAGTCTTCATCTCAGGTCATTGGATTGTGCTCATGATTGTCTCAGGACTCTAAAGACATGGACCTTGTCCTTTTGAAAAGATATCAGGAGCACCACACACCCCTTTCCAGAGACCTCATGATCCCCTATGCTCTCCGAGTCCGTCTACTGATTTCATACAAAGAGACACCAGAGACATGACTGTCACTGCCAAGGTAAGTAAACCTCTCGACAAAGTAGACACTCTCTCTGCAGGCAGACACACTGCTGATGGCTGTGCCTAAAAGGTCATTAAAGGCCTGGATCTTGGTTTTTATCCAGGACACTCACAAGCCCAGACACTCAGCACTCGAGAGCCCTCATCAGAGCCTCCACTGACTCTGCAAACATCACAGCATCATCGGCAAAGTCAAGATCAGTGAATCTCTCTTCACTAACAGATGCCCCACAGCTGCTGGACCCCAGGATCCTGCCCATCACCCAGTCGAGCATGAACACACCTCTGACAAACCCCAGAATCAACTGGGAAAAACTCAGTGGTTCTGCCCCCACTCTGCACAGCACTCACTTTGAGGGGATCCCAGAAAGTCTCAGGATGTCCAAAAGGGCAGCTTGACAAAGGCTGCAAAGAAACACTGCCGATATTTGCGTTTGCGCTTCATGAGAACTCTCAGTGCCAGGATGTGGTCAATGGTAGACTTCTTAGACGTAAAACCAGACTGCCCTGGTTGCTGGTAGGTGAGCAAGTGATCACAGATCTTACTGAGGACGACCTTAACAAGGACCTTACCCAGTACCGGAGCAGTGTTATCCCCCTATAGTTGCTGCAACCCAGGCGATCACCCTTCCCTTTCCAGATAGGGATAACAAGTATCATTTTCCAGTCAGTTGGGATGACGCCCATCTCCCAAATGGAAGCAAAGATGGCTTGTAATGCCAGGAGGACAACCTTACCACCAGCCTGTAGAGGTTCACCCCAGATACCACAGATCCCTGCAGCCTTCCCTATCCACAGGTGCAACCTCAGTAAGATTAGGTGGTTCACAGCTCATTGGAGGATCAGCCTCAAGCGCCAAGGACTTAGAGATATCCAACATCCAAGCCGAAGAATCAGTTTTAAACAACTGCTCAAAGTAGCCAGCCCAGCAGGTCACAACTGCAGTGTTATCCATAAGGACCGTTCCATTAGCCCCCCTCCCCCCCAACTACGACTCTCCAAGGAATGGATTTGGATGTGCGTAATGCTTCAATTCCTCTGTAAGCAGGAGTGTGGGTCACTCGACCATAGATGATGAGTTAGTTGCTCACAGATTCCTCTAACAAATGCCTCCTTCTCTACTGTCAGAACAATCACAGCCATCCTTCTCAATTCCCGGTACAGACCAGAGTTGCCATCAAGCTGTGCTTTGTGACTCCTTGTGATGATATCCAGGATGCCCTGCAAGATGAAATACCTCCTTCTGGGAACACTGATAACACCAATACAACACTCAGAAAACTTTAGGGTATTGTTACGGATGGTCTTCCACATCACATTAGGATCAGCAGTCACACCCAAGTCTGTAAGTTCCTCATGCAAACTGTGTGCAGACCCGTTAGAAACAGCCTGATCTTGGAGTCTGGCCAGGTCCAGCCTCATTTGCCTAATAGGTGGTAGCCTACTTGACCTAAGCTGAATCTTCAGAGTAGTAATAACAAGTCTGTGCTTAGAATTCATAAACTGGGCACTTCTGTAGACCCTGCAGTTTTGTAAGAGCCTCCAGTGTCTGCCCATGAGGATGTGATCGATCTCCTTCATCGCACCATCAGTATTGGAGTACCAAATCCAATAATGCGGCTCAGAGTTCTGGAACCAGGATCCAACAATCCATAGCCCCAGACCCACAGGGACAGACACAATCCTCATAGTCAGCCCTGTCAGTACCAGTGGTTGCACTGAAGTCGTCCATGACCAGAAGAGTGCAATCTTGTGGGCACCCATCAAACATCTAGTGAAGTTGTCTCCCTCTCTGAGACATCACTTACCACAGTTGGAGCATACACTGAGACAATAGACAAGGCACCCAGAGAGTGCCTTAATATCAGCCTCATAACACACTCATTGAAAGGAGTGACATCAGACACCATCGGAAGGAGCCGATCTGCCACATCAACAGCTACTCCCTGAGTATGACAGCCATCAGAGCAATCAGACAAATAAAATGTGTACCCGCCTACAGAGATCTGGCCAGTCCCAGGTCTGCACATCTCAGAGAGTGCTGCCACCAAAATGCGAAGTTTATGAAGCTTCTCCGACAGCAGAGGAAGATGATCATAATGTCAGAGAGTCAAGATGTTCCACTGGCCTACCTGGATGGGCCACCTCAAATTGGGACCCGAGTGCTGCCATGCAGCGGGTGACGCCTCAGCACCACACCAGTTCTGATCTCCAACAGGCCTGACCCCATTGGTTCTCTGACAGTTTTGACTCTTCCAGGAATGAGGATCCCGAGGGCATTCCCCCATAATGAGAACAGACTTCCTGATGAAGTCCTGTCTGTTGTCTCAGAGCTGCAGGAAGTTTTTTTATGGTGGCTGGAGTGCCAATCCTGCCACCAACCCCCATGATTTCCCTGCAAGTTGGAGGACCGCTTGCAGTGCCAGATGCAGTTTAATGTCATATCCAGGACATTGTAGGTTACATTTTTCTTTACATGTTTTATTGAAAATCATACAAATTGGTCCAAAGAAAACAATAAAAAACAAAACATTGATGTTTCTAACAAAAACAAAGAGAACTTCACCAAGTAAAGGAAACACTGCAGGCACTCACTTCTGAAGCCAGGACTAGAATTGGTGTTGGCTGTGTAACCCAGTTGTGGCCCTAGCATGAAGATTCACTAACAACAAGAAAAACAAAGGTGGTTGGGTTCAATATAGACAGATGAGAGGCATGTGCAGTAGGGATCCAAGACATGCAAAACAATGGAAATATAAACCCGGGTGGTGTCAGATTGTGGTGAAACGATTTTGACTGGAGAGAGTCATGACAGACATAAAAATAAGAATTTCTCTGTGCACATAACAACACACTTGAAGTTGGATATTGTGTTTATATCTTTGGTAACAAACCTTAGATTCTTCTATGGCCATGGAAAAGAGAAACAATTTTTATTCTTCTACACAGATGCTTGAGGGCACCCAGGACTTTTCCAATCCTATCTACACATTTTACAGACATGGAAAAACACATGATTGTATACCAAGCATGACTGTGGTATCATGAAGAAAGTGCTGTAAGAATATCCATTGGTCATGAGGCATCTGCATGACATTCATTTCAAGTTGTTATAGAGTTAGAGCTGCATTTGAATAGTTTGCAAAATTTTTAAATCAAATATGTTTGAATGGGTGTAGGGCTTTGACGAGAATCGTCTTGTCCATTATCCAGTTCTTGATTTCCATGGTCAAGATGCAATTTTGCTGAAAAAACTTGCACAATATCTTGTCTGGGAATCTGAGGAATTTGTCTATGCCATTTCTCATCAGAATATCTCTGGCACATACTGGAGTAGTTTTCAGTAAAATATGACAGTCAGGTTGACAACGGGCAACTTCAACCTGACATTGTGACTCCCTCTAGGAAAACAGTAACTTTTTCCTTGAAGGTTATGATTGCCCTAAAAATCAAGAGCTCATGAGTGATATTGATAAACAACAGCCACAGTTTTTTCTAGTGTTGTACTGGATTGTGGTGATGGCAAAGTGCTAAATTGTAATAACTCCAAGATAGTGACTGAAAGAAAAAGATTAGGGGTATAGGGGTTTCCCTTATGGTTTCTGGGCTTACCCTTGATAATAGGGTAAGGAGTCCAATAACACTGAAATAAATTCAGAGAAAAACTGTGGATTGTGGGCATGTGGTGAAGATACCCACATGGGACATTGACTGGGCATCAGCTGTTGTGCTAAGACTAGGGACAAACCTGGGACACTTTGGAATTATTACTTCTCTTGGCCGGCCTTGGTCCATCCAACTCAGAGTATTGCTATTACGACTCTTACAAGAACAAGAAGAGGGAGAGACAATGCGTAAGTTAGGAGAAGAAGAAGGCTACTATTTCCACACTTAAATACAAGGTTAAGCAAAAAGCAATGAGCACATTAATTTTATGCTTTAGTAAGTATATGAATCACAAATAGTTGTCAATCAATTCTCCATATTCTGCATACCATTGTTTAGTTACTACAAATGTCCCTGTCATTTAATGTATTTTTGCCACTGTGACAAAAGTTTAAAAATCCCTATGATGTAGAACTGCATTTCTGGTAAGTCAAAGTTTCCATTATCTCTTAAGACCATATTATACCCTATTACAATCTTTGCTGCAATTTCTCTGAAATTTGCATTTGGATTCAGTCTCTGTGAAGAGTTCAGAAAATTATTTACTTCATAAGAAATTTGGTCACAGCACATTGTCAAAATAATATGTTCTTCTCGACCATTTTCACAACCAGAAGCATGAACATGTCTTTGACGAGTGCGATATAGAGGTACTTTTCATTCACTTGCAAGAAGACAGATGAAAGTACTAGTCGTAGTATGGGGTGGTTCAGATCTAATTATGCAATTTTCATTATGCTATAACTTATTAAGTTTATTACATAGAGAATTCACAGCACCTGCCCTGCACATAGAGATTTCACTTAAAATTCTTTTGTTGCCGATAGATGGCAGCACCTGTTCTGCACTCCAAAATGGCGGGGAGACGGTTGTCAGTCGAACAGTTGCATAATTAGATCTGGATCACCCTGTACAACACATTTCAGAGTTGCCAGGTGTCCTGACACAGCAGGAAAACAGGAGAGCTGAATTTGTGAGTAAACCAGGAGAAACATCAAAAGGGTAAAACAAAAGAAAATAAAAATAAACCATAGCAACCATAACTCAGAGAAGAGGCAAAATTAAACTCAAATAACAGGCAGTAAGTTGTAACCAGGCAATACAACAAAAGAAAGCACACATTATCAAAATTAAATTAAGGTATTTTATCCACAGATTGGATAAGGTGCCTAGTGAAAGGCTGACCTTTTATGCCGGTTTTTGATGTAAGTCAAGGTCACGACCACAGAGACCCCACCCCTAGAGATGAGGGATGTGACCTTGACAAAGGTACGCAAATGGCTTCTCTTAAAGAAATAGGCTACAAAGCATAAGTTTACAGCCTGAATCATGAAACCAGGCATCTTTTGATAATTCCAATATGCTCATTACTTTTAGGTTGACTTTGATATTTGGTAGAGGTCCTTAAAGCAAAATAGTCTTCTTAGCAGCATGTAAAAGCAGTAGAAAATAGACTTATATCAAGGCTAGAGGAAATGACTTCACCTTTTGGATAGACTGGCAAGGAGAACATAGAACCATTGTACTTGATTCATATAAGTGTAGGTAGCCTCATCTTTCTCTAAGACAATATGGACAAAATGTTCTCTTTTTCAAATTGTAGGTGATCCTCTCATCGACCAGCATGCATTCAGAGTTCACTCCTGGTGGAGCACAGGGGTGAGGATAGTTTGCCTACATCTAGCTGGTATTTTGCAACCTTCGGCAAAGGTTATGGCTCATTCTTTACCAGTGATGTGTTGGAAGATCCAGGTTCTGTCCCTGTACCTGCCCTCCATCTGGCTGACGTGATTCCTGTCCTTCATCCTTCACATTTTAAGTGATATACTCAAATGAAAGAACTGTTAGTATAGGTGTAATGGTATCATAAATACTGTATGAATAGAACTGATGAAACAAAATAAGTAGCAAGGCATACATAAATTAGACTATTTCTAGTGAAATAAATGTAGCCAACAGCTGAAGCAAAGACAATGGATATTAGATGTCGTGACCACAAGGGGGCACCACTGTGTCCCAACGCCAGAACCATAGACAGTTCCAAATTCAATTAACTAGTAATTCATTAACAGCAGTACCTTTGCAGGTTTTAATCCAACAACAATAATCAAATGGCATACCAGTAGCTTCCATCTCCTTTCCATCCTCTTCCTCAAGTGTCGTCTAACATCATTCCCCAAAACTTTGGCTTCCCAATGCAGTGAGATAGCTCCCTTTTACCTTACACCAAAAAGTCTTGCAAGATTGAGACGTTATTCTGCATAAGCACTTCCGGGTCACAAGGAAGCTGCAAGTTTCTTTTCCATAACAACCTCTGGTGGCACCCACAGATCCCTACAGGGTCACCCCTCCGGAATCCAACTCTCAGGCAACCCTGTAGGTGTCTGATTTGGGACCCAGTCAGAGGAACGCTGCCACTTCATGTGCTGGGGGATGAATTGTCTATTAAAAGCCATTTCCCACAGTTGTCCCATATACAGTATGAATTGGGGCACCACACAGCTGGTCTGCATCTCCACTTTAGTGGTCCTTCTTTTACATTGACTCAGCTGGGTAAGGAACACTCCTTAACCCCTGTCAGGATGCCAGACCATCCTCTACTCTATTGACAATGTTATAGTAAATAGGGAATGTATATTTCAAGCTTTGCCTTCAATTGGCTACAGCTTGCTTTTGTGAAGACACACTATATCTTGAAAATCTCCTTTGAAACAGATTATGGATTATAATGCATTATGTAAAGCTTGATTTGTGATATCTAGAAAATGCTATACTGCTTGTGCCCAGAATTAAATTAGATTTTAAATGAAACCTAAATCAATAGTTGATATGAATTCAATGTATTGCTCCATTAGTTTACTATTAGAATATGAGGCTGTGTTGTTAAATATGCTGACAATTTAGCCATAATTTTCACATTCATGAACAAACACACATTGAAAGTGCTTTTGAATCCAAAGATGTCGAATTGCAGTGCATCCAACATGCCACCATTAATCTTAATACTATTTTATTAGAGTAATTCGTCATCATGAGAAAGCAACTAAGTAGATTCTCAATTTCTACATGTCTGTACCAAATTGAAGCTTTAATTTGTGCTTTCACATTTGTTCATAACTGAGAATACTGCAACATTTAACTCCAATGTAATTCTTCTATTTAAAACATTTTGCAATGCAGCAATTTATGTGTGCTTGGCCCTAAATATACTACTTTTTCAGCACTTAACTCAAAAAACCTAATAAATAACTTACTACAGCTAACATAAAATAAATCTACTGTATGTACAAACTGTGAAAAACAAAAACTAAACAAAATCTATCATTCAGATGCTTTGGTTTTATTAAGTTCACTACTTTAAAAAGTTCTTCCAACACATTAATTCTGTGAGTTACTTTCCATGCTTTAGGCTGCTGGCAGTGAAAAAGTGAAGAGTTTCCTGCTTCATTAATTTTAGCAAACACTTCACAGAGCTGTCCATGGTATTAACCCTCCATGTCTGTCTTCAATGGTATATTGTTAGTACTAGGGTGTTGTACCGTGTTAGCCATTATGAATGTAGAGAAAAGCCAAGCAAAATGACACCTTTTATTGGCTAACTAGAAAGATTACAATATGCAAGCTTTCGAGGCAACTCAGGCCCCTTCTTCAGGCAAGATGTAATTGATTACATCTTGCCTGAAGAAGGGGCCTGAGTTGCCTCAAAAGCTTGCATATTGTAATCTTTCTAGTTAGCCAATAAAAGGTGTCATTTTGCTTGGCTTTTCTCTACATGGTATATTGTTGTAATTTAAAGAAACAAACATCACCCATATTATTAAACACTTCTGTTAAAATTAAATTAAATATTTCAGTTTAGTTCTCATTAACACAGTCTGTTCATATGGTGATCACTGTTGAGCAACTTATCTAACTATACCATAATTATGTACTGTTGCAATGTAATAGCCAGGGCTTTTTATCACCACTCAGGCTTAACAACATATACATTGTAAAAATTTTGAATTGTATATAGTTACAGAAGAATTACAATATAAGTATACTGTAATCAGTGAAATCTAAACTAAGTAATGTGCAAATAGTGTCTGCCCTGAAAACCTGTGTCACCTAATGACTCTACCTTTTGCTGCTTATTCCACAAGTCAGCCTCACTGTGTGATCCTGAACATATAACTTGTCCTATATTCAACTGTGTTATTAAAATGTGTGCTGGCTTGGGTTGATTTTGAAACAAAGAAACAATGAAAATATGGTAACATATTAATAAACCCGTCCATCTTTATCTCAAAGCACACACTCACAAGGTTAAAAAAACAAACGAATAAAATTCAAAGTAAGTAGGTAACATATTGTGCTGAACATGAAAAAATCAAGTTATCTATAAAACAACATTTTGCCTATTTGATAGGGGCATTTTATATTTTTCATTTTGTTGCAACTCCTTTGCCTTTTCCCATATTTACAACACCCAAATTTCAATGTTAAATAATATTTTCTTCATTAGTGCACACTTGTTTCCTTCCAATATCCTTTTGCTCAAGATACATTTTCAGCTTATTAAATTCAGTATCCATTCCAACCTGATCTTAATTTTTTTGTTTATTTTGACAGGCACAAATGAACTGCTTGGCAAAACAATGCAAAGCAAAGGACACTCGGTACACTGAAAGCTAGGAAGATTTTTTCACAATGCACTTTCTTTAAAGATCCAGACTGATTCATACTTTTGAGTATATAGCACCTAATTTGTTTTCAACACTTCAAGATATCTGTTGCATTATTTTCTCTACGTTCCACTTCCCAAGAGTTATTTTCTATTTCAGACAGAATGACAGAATGAAAATGATGATGACGATGATACTTCCTATACTTATAAGTAAAAATGTATTGTTATTAACGACCCGTGGATAAGGTAGTAACTTCAATGAAAGAAACATAGCAGGCTAGTTCTTTTCATGGAGGCAATTCTAACCAAAAAACCCTTAAATGTGATTTAACACTAGTATCTGTTGGCAAAATTATGCTAAAGCGTTTTCGCAGTGAATATGCTTTGTTTGCCAGTGACCTTGTTCACCGAATATTTATCAGGAAATTCACAGTGCAACTGCCTTAGGCAACCTTTCTTTTCCCAGCATCCAGTGATGCTTAAAAAGCCAGCACGACATCACAGAGCTGAATCATTTGATGTTAGATGGGACAGCCCACACAACCATATACCCCTAATCCTAATAAAGGGCTACAAATTAGCTGTAAACTAGTGAATACATTTAATTTCCCAATGCACATGCAAAAAGGAAACGATAAATGTATCAGTATGTTCATGTCCTAAAGGTAATGTCTTCTTATATGGGTTTGTATGTGACAAGTATGTAATATGTAATCCTACCCCCTTAATAAAATTACACAGCATGCTGTGCAATTGATGCGAACAGGAAGGAGTGAAGAACTCCATGCTTGAGCATCACATTTATTTGAAAGCATCTGGAAAAAAAATGCCTTTCAGTTTGGGAGAGGTGAGTACCTGCTATCAAATCTGTGGGGAGCAAGCCTCTGTGAATTCATTCTTTCTGTTTGCCACTGTGTGCAAGACATTTTACTATTCTTATATTAAATTCTATCAATTTTATCTCAGGAAAGCATAGTGGCACAGTGGTTACCACTGCTGCCTCACAGCTCAGGTCACAATAATTGGTCCAGCATAGTTGACAGACATTTCTCTAGCCACCAAGGGCACTTAAAAGACCATTACATTAAATGATTCACTCAAGTCCAACTACTGTAAATTCCAGAAAATTTCCTTGATTGCGCCAAACTCAAAGTGAAGAAAATTCAATGGAGTTCACTCATTATTGTAAGCATCATATGTATAGAATAAATAAAAACTTTTTCAAAGAGTCACAAACTAGAATTCTGATTCAGTAAATTAAATTAGAGTCTTCTGTTGTGGGATCTTATTTTCATATATATTTGATTAACCAGCCCACAGCTCAATTCAAGTCCTTATGCTGTGTAGAATGGATTCCGATTTGAATGGAGTGGATAAGGAGATCTAAGCAGGATCCCAAAACTAACTAAATATTTTAAGCTAAATAAACCAAAGAACACTGTGTAAATAAACTTATATAGTTAATATTCTTATAATATCCTTTACACGTAATGCACTTAAAGTGCTTTACAAAACAATAAAACACAGTACAGTACCAAAACATTAAAAAAATAAAAATATGCAAACCAATTCATCATGAAATAATAAGCAGAGACCAATTTAATATTTAAATCTATATAAGGCCTATGTAAAAAATGTTTTTAAAAAAATTTAAAATAGGTAACTTGTTCATTCTGCTGTTTAGAGAACTCTACAGCAAAAAATGACCAGTTGCATACATTTTTTTCTCGACTGCTACTTTTTTTTCCCCCGAATGCTAGCAACACTGGAACAGTACAAAGAAAAGCTCTGTCTCCTTTTCTCTTCACTCCGTACACCTCAGACTATAAATATAACAGCAGGTCATGTTACTTGCAGAAATTCTCAGATGATTCTGCAGATATGGGGTGTATTGATAAAGGGGGTTGAGAGAGAGTATAGGAGTCAAGTGGTGAACTTTATTTCTTGGTGCAAAAAGAATCATCTGCAACATAACCTCACGAAACCAAGGAACTGGCAGTTGACTTTCGCTGCACCAAAGATATTCTGTTTCTGGCCACTATTCAAAGAGTGGATGTGGAGGTGGTGTGCTCCTATTTTGGGGGTCCACATCAATGACAGAGTGTACTGGTCTCATAACACGGAAGAAGTACATAAGAAATGGCAGAGCAGGCTCTTCTTCCTTAGGAGACTATGTCCCTTTAAAGTGGAAAGTGTTCTATAACTTTGTGATGGCCACTGCAATCTTCTATAATGTGGCCCACTGAATTAGAAAGCTAATTAAAACAAAACTGAGTGCCATTATGAACAATGCTGCACATCCTCTTTCTGAGACACAAACACTGAGGACTTTCAGCCAACAAATTATTCAGCATAAGTGTGTCAAAAAATGCTACTGGAGCTCCTTTATACCAACAACAATATGCCTGCATAATGCCTCACTGTGACTGTGACTGTGAAGCCAGAGGTTATTTTTTTTACATTTTTCTTCCTTTTTTGGAATGTGTTCAGACCATATATATACAGTGTGAAAGACCAGCCCGGACACAGACAGACACTGAGACCGCCGGAAGTCCGAAGACACACGTTTATTTTCACAGCACAACACAGCCACAATAAACTCACACAGCTCAGTCCTTTTCCTTTTCTTTCCTTTCCTTCTGCCGCCTCCACTCTTCTCTCACAAGCTCTGTCCACTACCACCCGACTCTGGCTCTCCGAATAGTGTGAGGTGGCCCCTTTTATAACACCTCGGATGTGCTCCAGGTGCTCCATGATGATCTTCCAGCAGCACTTCCTGGTGTGGCGGAAGTGCTGCCCTTGCACCCAGAAGCACGTACCAGGCGTACCTGGTTCCTGTTCCGGCAGCACTTCCTGGTATGGCGGAACTGCTGCAGTTCATGGCTCTGGAACCATCCAGGCACCCCCTTCTGGTGGCCACGGACCCCCACAGGGTTGAGCTTCCCAACTCCATATCCGTGGCCCTGATGCAATCCAGGGGGGCTGCCCTCTTGCGCCCCAGGGAAGATATTGCCCCTCTCCCGGTCCTTCCTTTCTTCAGGTGCCCCAATGGGGCAAGGTGTCTGCCAAAATATTTATTTATTTAAATTGTTTCTGTAAAAAGCAAATTTCCCTTGGGAACAAATAAAGTTCTATCTATCTATCTATCTATCTATCTATCTATCTATCTATCTATCTATCTATCTATCTATCTATCTATCTATCTATCTATCTATCTATCTATCTATCTATCTATCTATCTATCTATCTATCTATCTATCTATCTATCTATCTATCTATCTATCAATTGAGCAGAAGTGTGTCAAGAAACACTACTGGGGCTCCTTTATACCAAAGACAACACGCCTGCACAATGCCCCACAGTGACTTGGAATGGTAAGTCAGAAGTTTTTCTTTTTCTTTTTAAATTTTCTTCTTTTTCAGTTATTCTTGTATGTGTTGAGACCATATTGTGTGTGTGTATATATTTATTTATGTATTTATTTATTTAAAGCGATATATATATATATATATATATATATATATATATATATATATATATATATATATATATATATATATATATATAAAGCCAAATTTCCCCCTGGGGACAAATAAAACTCTATCTAATCTATATAATATTCACTGTGCCCATTACTGGGTTTTCTCTGAAATAATGAATCATTCTTTTGTCCTTCTAGTTTTTGACTCTGAATCAGTAGTTTGATTTTGACAAAAGATCTCCTTGACTGCCTTTTTTTTTGCCTTTAGCCTGTTCTTTAACTTATGATTTTCGGTAACATTTTAGTTTAGGTGTCCTTTATAAAGCAGCTATTAACAATCTTGTAATCATTTTATTTATTATGTTATTAACATTATTAGCCATTTATTACACACAGTAAGATTCTTGAATTATTTTATTATTATCTATCTATCAAACATGTGGCTACTCTCAATGTGCCTCATACAGTCAGGGAGCAGCTGTTTTTCATGAATTTGCACTGTAATAGATTGTCATACATCCAGAATTGTTTTCTGCCTTGCTCTGTAGGGTCTGGCTCCAAGCAGCTCTGGTCTCAATTAAGTTGGAATGGGTGGAAGTTTCCATGGTGTAAACCAAGGGTTCCCAAACTTTTTTCAGCCGCAGACCCCTTTACCAAAAACTTTTAAAACCGTCGACCCCCTAATTACATGTAATGGTTTTTCATATCCGCACTTGCTTTGATATGTTTGATAAGACAATGAACAGACATGTTTGTGCTACATGTATTTTCATGCATTCTTACGTGTGACTCTTTTAATGACACATTTTACCTTTTCGTTCTCAAATTTGGTATGTAATGTGCTTTTTTTAAATGATTTTACTCCTTAATTAGGTACCTATTGGAATAGATATTTTGAAGTAACAAACAAATAGCAGTAGTAAGGGGGTCTATTTTTGCTGTCGTTGACCCCCAAATTTTTTCATTGAAACTATCGACCCCTAGAAAGTTCAAATCGACCCCAGGGGGTCAATATCGACCACTTTGGGAACCCTTGCTGTAAACCATGCCAGAACATTTTGCTAGTCCAGGGAAATAGTATTATTTGTTGGTGACATATTATTACTATGTAGTAGCACTGCTGCCTTAAAGTAAGTAGTCCTTAGTTTGCTTTCTATGTCCTCACCTTATGGACCTTGTTCTCCCAGTGTCTGAATGGGTTTCCTCAGACTGCTCCTGTTTCCTCCCACTGTCCTAAGGCATGCAGTTTAGGTGAATTGGCCTGTGCCTGTGTTTGCTCTGCAGTGGACTGACACTCTGTTCAGGGTTTGTTCCTGCCTTGTTCCCTATGCTAACTAGTTTAGGCTTGAGCCACTCCCACTACTCTGGTCTTTATTAAGAGGGTTAGAAAATAACATGACATTATTATTATGTACTTAAAGTTTATCTCGAGTAATGGAATGTGTAAGTACACATTAAGTATGCAATCTGAATGAAAAAGTTTCTACTCAGATACAATTTTATTTAAGTTTCACTGTTGTAAGGTTTCTAAACTCTTTTGGGACACCCCCCAATGAGGCAACACGCCAAAGAGCATCAAGTGCGATCATCGCATCTGTGGAAGACTGCCTATCAGTTGCCGGGGCAACTGCAGGCTCCCAGAACTGTAGCAGCTCCCCACAAAAACAAATCCGAAAAGATCGCAGTCACACTATGAGCACCTACAAGGAACATTATAAATGCAGGGAACAGCGTTACTTGGACACGACCCTGCCTGATTACTGTGTCTGTGTATAGGAGAATGGTAGATCCCGCAACACTAAATAACCATGCTATTCCTGCTTTAAAGCTGAATAAAGCTAGTTTCTCAGCCTCGTGTTTTGTGGTGCAAGACAGGGACTCACATGTCACACTGTAAAGTATAGTGTGATAAGAGACACTTAGTAAAAAAGTAGAGTCCAGTTGTTTGAATATAATTTTCACAACTGGGGTATAGGCAGATTAAAATGTCTTGCACGAGGCCATACATTCTGTAGTCAGTACTAAAGTGACATCTTTGTGCTTTAAAGATCATATACTGCCTGCTCTATAACAGCAGACCTCTCATAGAGGAAGACCTATAATCTTCAGTCTTATTAGACTTTTGAATGGCTAGGAGATTATTGTGTGAAAACCTGCATTTTCTGTCAATGTTGTACGGCTCTAAAAGCTATGCAGTGTCTCCAGGTACAAAGAAAAAAATGGACTGATTCTGTAGTGCAATATAAACAGTGGGCCGGAAAAAAGGAAATGACAGCATTGACAAAAATCGTTTCTCTGTACAGTGTAGCCTCAGAATGGCAATGTGTTTAGTACTACTACCATGCAGATCCATGTTTAAATGCTGGTCTCATTACTGGCTGTGTGAAATGTGTCCTACGTGGACTGTCATCCCACTCATGGTTAATTTGTTTGCTGTTAATGCTGCCTAAATAGGGCATGGCTCCCATGACAAAAAATAGTGGACAAAGAAAGCGGATAGAATTAATGATGGATACATAGAGTAAGCAGCATTTTACAAATTGCTTGGAAATCTTCTCTTGGAATAGCATCCGTAGATACATCTATACAATGATTGTCTGGAAGTGGTCAAAAATAGACTAAATGCAAACAAGTAATCTGAAGCATGTTTGGATTAGTAAATTGTGCTCTGGAGAAAGAAAAACATGACACATACACACTGAATGCTTTCAGAAACAACTTTCCGGAGCACAGAAATATTAGCAGCAGGATTAGAACTGTACTATACTTCACAATGAAAGATATATGGACTTCTTCACCATATCTGATTAATGATGAAGGCATTTGTATAATGAACCTAAGTAGTTTAGGGCAAACAACAAAACTGGAGTGTATTAATATTCAAATACAGCAACATGAGATAATAGAAATGAAAATGTTGTATTAGTTTAACTGTGTCAATGAAATTAAACAAGGTCAGGCACGTAGACAGTCTGATTTGCAATTATCTGTCATCTAGCATGTATGAAATGATTACACAGTAATTCATCTTTCAGTCATAACCCCGCAAGGCCTCTGCCAGTGCATATCCTTTTTACCAGACAGAGATGATGAACAGCTATCGAAACTAATCTGCACATGCAGCTGTTGGCTAACAAAGCCAAATTATTTTAAGAACTCTAAAAGCTGCTCTACAGTATGTAGATTCATACTTAATTGAAATTTTAATTTTCCTATATCTGGGTGATTGTATTTGTCATAAAAATGAATTTATGTGCTGTAGATTTTTCCTCATATTATGGAATAAAAATGTAACAATAAAACCCAATAAGGTCTGAGAAGGAAGAGACCAATACAACTTTTATGTATCAGTTGTCAGAATATATTTCAAGGAGTTGTAATAATAAAAAAATAGTTAATGATAAGAAAGATCCAAAATAGTGGAAACAAGCAATTAACTCTAATATGTATCCTGATCTTTTATAACTACTTTTGATCTCAGCTTTTCATTAATGAACTTAGTTGTAAATACAGTATATACCTGATTTTTGTTTATAATCTCTTCTTAACCAAATTAAATGATGGCAGAAAAAGGGTAAACCCATTTGGTTTGGATTTTTTAAAAAAAAAGTGATTTAAATGAATTGAAAACTGAATTACTGGGTCATTAAACTTTAAGTTTTACACTTGCCGTTTCTGATAAATTTTGATAAATTCTTCTAGCTGCCTGCAAAATGAACGTTTCTCTGCTCTCTTTCATAATTTAAGAGTGAAAATGTAGGAAGAATAGTCTGTTGTTATATTCTTTGTAATTTGTTAAGCTTAAATAAACTCATTATCTCCTATTCTTTGCTGTAGGTAAAAAGAGATTTAATTGATTGCACTTCGGTTATCTGTTAATTGATTGCTCTCCCCTAATCTGTTTTTCTCATTTCTTGATACTGATTAGTCAAAGTCAGAGACGGAAAAAAAATTACGAAAAACTGACAAAGTAACAAGATGGCAATAAAGTGTGAACTCATACATGATTAAAACTTGTAAGAAAAAAGTTTTAGTCATCCACACCCATGGTAAAGCAAAAAAACATTACAAAGTATTAAACTGTAGAGTTGGAAAATTAAGTATAAACAAATGTGAAGTCCATGTCAGCACAGAAAGTGAGCTTCACTTCAGTTTATACTCTGAAGTCAGAGGAATTACCTACAAATCAGCAGTTGACAAAATAACTGAATTGTTCAAACTTATCACAAGTTACTATTAGATGTGAAATACAGGGTGTCCTGGGTGAATCTTAGACCTGACAATTATTTCCATGAACTACTCAACAGCTAAAAACTAAAAAAACATTAAAACATGCTACGGTGTTGTGTATGTTCCACATTAATGACAGGTTAGACTGGACTCAGAACACAGAGGAACTATAGAAGAAAGGACAGAGCAGACTTTTTTCTTAGGAGACTGTATGCCTTTAATGTGGGAAGTGACATTATTCATATCTTCTATGGCCAATGTGATTTTCTATGCTGTGGTATGCTGGGCCCACTAAATGAACACGCTAATTAAAACGGCAAGCTCATTTATCAGATACACACTGGAAACCCCTGCAGGTAGTAGCAAAGGAGAGAATTAAAACAAAACTGAGTGCCATTATGAACAATGCTTCACATTGTCTCTCTGACACACTAACAGTGAGTACACTCAGCCAACAAACGATTGATCATCAGAGGTGACTGTGTGCAGAGGGTGCAGACCTATAAATTCCTGGGAGTGCAGCTGGATGGTAAATTGGACTGCACTGCCAATACTGATGCTCTGTGCAAGAGAGGACAGAGCCGACTATACTTCCTTAGAAGGCTGACGTCTTTCAACATCTGCAATAAGATGCTGCAGATGTTCTATCAGACTGTTGTGGCGATCACCCTCTTCTATGAGGTGGTGTGCTGGGGAGGCAGCATAAAGAAGAGGGACGCCTCATGCCTGGACAAACTGGTGAGGAAGGCAGGCTCTATTGTAGGCAAGGAGCTGGACAGTTTGACATCCGTGGCAGAGCGATGGGTACTGAGCAGGCTCCTGTCAATCAAGGAGAATCCACTGCATCCACTAAACAGTGTCATCTCCAGACAGAGGAGCAGCTTCAGCGACAGACTGCTGTCAATGTCCTGCTCCACTGACAGACTGAGGAGATTGTTCCTCCCCCACACTATGCGACTTTTCAATTCCACCCATAGGGGTAAATGTTAACATTATATAAAGGTATTGTCTGTTATACCTGCATTTTATCACTCTTTAATTTAATATTGTTTTTTATCAATATGCTGCTGCTGGAGTATGTGAATGTCCCCTTGGGATTAATAAAGTATCTATCTATCTATCTATTGAGCAGAAGTATGTCAAGAAACACTACTGGGGCTCCTTTATACCAAGGACAACACGCCTGCACAATGCCTCACAGTGACTTGGAATGCTAAGTCAGAAGTTTTTCTTTTTCTTTTTAAATTTTCTTCTTTTTCAGTTATTCCTGTATGTGTTGAGACCATATTGTGTGTGTGTATATATTTATTTATGTATTTATTTATTTAAAGCGATATATATATATAAAAGCCAAATTTCCCCCTGGGGACAAATAAAACTCTATCTATTCTAATTAATATTCACTGTGCCCATTACTGGGTTTTCTCTGAAATAATGAATCATTCTTTTGTCCTTCTAGTTTTTGACTCTGAATCAGTAGTTTGATTTTGACAAAAGATCTCCTTGACTGCCCTTTGTTGCCTTTAGCCTGTTCTTTAACTTATGATTTATGACAGTCTTGTAATCATTTTATTTATTACTAGTCATTTAGCCCGTTACAATAACGGGCGCTAGAACAGTAGTGCATAAACATTAGTAGGAACAGTCTGTATTAAATGGCAAGGGACTTTGACCTCATTCTTTTTGTTGGTCGTATTTTTCTTTCTTTCAGCCTTTCTTTTGTTGATGTTTACTTGCTGAGCTGACCGTTCTTCGTGCGCTGCCGCTGTGTATTGTGTGTCTAATTTTCTGTGACAGTAATACTGTCTTGTACGGCTCTATTCAATAAGGGCGCGCACAAAAAGACGAGCTTCAAAAGGGCGACCTCAATTGAGCGCGGCGAATAAAGGCGTTCGTAGATAATTTAGTTCAAATGGCTCTGGAATATGTGAAGAACAACAAAGGTGCAGATCTTTATTTACGCGCGCCTTTATTCACTGCGCCCAATTGAGGTCGCCGTTTTGAGGCTCGCCTTTTTGTGCGCGCCCTTATTGAAGGATACCGTCTTGTACGTCCGCTGGCTTGTACATCCGTAATATACCTTTAATTTTCTCTGGCGGTAATACAGGTGTGTGCGTCGGTAATATGCCTTTAATCTCCTCTGACAGTAATACTGGCTTGTATGTGGCTGTAATATGCATCACTGTATTGTGTACCTTTAATTTCCTCTCGCAGTAATACTGGTTTGTATTTCCGTAAAACGCCTCTAACTTTCTCTGACAGTAATATCGCATGTCGCACCGTGCCCCGCGCATGCGCACTTCATCAGAAGACACCCACACACACGGACACCTGGACGCACATAGGGATTTTATATATATAGATGTTATTAACATTATTAGCCAATTATTACACACAATAAGATTCTTGAATTATTCTATTGGTATTTTGGTTTGTTTTATATCATGCAAGAGACACTTTATAAAACATCTTATATATGAGGTTATTAAATATTACTTATTTAGTTGGTAAAACATTGTCCTGAAACACTATATATGAACTTAGGTATGTATTGTAAAATATTTAATAGCCATTTGTAGTTACATGCTTTACAAATACCCCATATTAGGTCATATTAAGTACATTATTACATTATTCTATTCAGGTGTCTTTAAAAATGATAGCAATGTACGCAAGGTATTTTGGGGTGGCATAGCAGCATACTGCTTTGTGCTACTGCCTCACATCTCCAGGGCCCAGTTGTTCAAAAGTAATCCAATGGGATTTGGGATAACAGATTGGATTGAATCTTGAAAATGGGTTGGTTCAAAGGGAAAAGAGGGATTCTGGAATCAGATCAGATCACCTAATCCAATCTCAGTTTTAATCAGGATCAAACAGTCTTTTGTGTTGTTCAAAAGTTTGTGTATGAATTGGGACACATTTGATCCCAAAAATCGGGATAATCCTGATCCCAACACAGAGATGGATTCAGTGTGAATTTCTGGCACACAATAAAATAAAACTTGAAAATTGTTCAGAAAAGCTATGTTTGCAGGTGATGTATACATCTATTTATATTTTGTACAATTGTTGAACTAGGACAGTGACAATGTAAATAAAGTAGGGAATAAGACATGAAGCCTTTTGGTATAGTCAAAGGAAAAAAATTCCTGTGAAATATCAATACTCAAACAAAATCTCAAAGCTCAAAAAGCTCTACTGTCCATTGTATTTTAATGAAAATGACAATTACTATTACTCAAGTCATCAGTCAGAAGTAATGTCTTACAATTGCATCCCTGATCACACGTCCAGTCTGGCCCTCATTTAGAGCGAACATTGGAGGTTGCTCTGGTTGCACTTCATCAGGCTCAGGTCCATCATATACAGTCGACCCTTGATATACGACCGGCTTGACATGCGAACAACTTGATTTACGACCAAAATTTTTATTTTGATTTACGACCAACATCTTGCGTTACGACCTGAATGCGGTCATGTGTATCCGCTTGCGCGATTGTAAACAAACAGAAACATTCCTATTAATGCGGCACTCATTCAATAAAATGTCAGGTTTGTAAACTCTCTTGGGACCTCCCCCAACTAGAAGACATGCCAAAGTCCAAACTCCGTATGGAAGACTGTTTATCTGTTGCTGGGGCAACAGCCGGCTTAAAGCTGTGCTGAGTCTCTCAGCCAAAGCAAACAGAAAAGATATCGATGGGTGATATGCATGTGATATCCCTGCCCGGCAATGGACAAGCAAGCTTCCACAGTCGCGGCAATCGCGCTTCAGGACGCACTTCAGCATGTTGTTCCCATTGAGTGGGGAGTGGGGGGGGGGGGGTCTCAGAAGAGTTCAGAAACAGTTCCTTGTATCATCGCAAGGAAATGCTGAGAAAAATTCTCGTCAGAATAACTTGTAGGCAGGAGGAGATTAAAATTAACGCAAAAGAAGCTATTGAAATGATTGCAAATGCCTGAGCGCAAGTTAAAGAAAGCCTTTAAAAAGCCTTCAGTTTCATTATCATCCTCCTCCCTTCCTGCAGCCCAAAGATGTCAAATTAAATGGTGAGTACAGTATGAAATTATTGTTTCTGGTAGGCTAGGCACTTTTTATTACTTTTTGGTTAGTACATTAGAAAAATTATTGGTGTTTTGGTAAATTATGCACATTATACAACCCTTTTTTTATTATGAAAAGGTTAAGTAAGTGTTGCAGTGGGAGGTTCGGAACGCATTATGGGTATTTCCATTGTTTCTTATGGGAAAAATAGTCTTGACTTACAACCAACTTGAGTTACAACCAGCCCTCGCGAACGAATTGAGTTTGTAAGTCAAGGGTCCACTGTATGTCATCAAGAGGAACATTACGCCTGGTGGCAATGTTATGCAAGACAATACAGGCTAGTATTATATTGCATGCCACCTTGGGTTCCAGCCGCAAGTAGTTAAGGCATGCAAAGCGCCTCTTCAGGACTCCATTTAAGCACTCAATTGCACATCTTGTTTTGCAATGTGCAGAGTTGAAGCATGCCTGCTCAGGTGTGTTTGCAACTGGAAAAGGGGTCATCAGCCATGGTAGGAGTGGATAAGCACTGTCTTCCAATATTATGCCATTTGGTCAGTTGGACTGGAGCTTTCTGTATAGTGCGCTCTCCCTCAGGATACGTGCATCATGGACAGACCCTGGCCACTTGACAACACAGTTTGTGATGATGAGGTCAGCGTTGGCCACAAGTTGGACATTGATGCGGTGCCTTCCTTTTCGGTTCACATACTGCCACTCCCTTTCATGAGGCACTTGAATGTGCACATGAGTATAATCAATAACACCAATAGTATTAGGCATGTTCCCCAAAAGAAAGAAACTTCGCTTAGTTTGCGCCATCTAGTCATCCTTGGGAAATGAAACAAATTCATTGACCAGACTGGCCAATTCAACTGAGACAGCTTTCACCACATTACTAACAGTTGATTTGTCCACTCCCATATTGTCACCAACAACCTGGTAGAAAGTCCCAGAGGCATAAAAGCTCAGTGCAATTAGGCACTGTTCCTCCACAGAGAGAGCATGACTCCTTTTGGTTTTGTGCTGTAACTTTGGCCTGACAAGGTCTGCAATGTACTTGATATCATCCCTCCCAAAGCGAAAACGGGCATACAGTTCCTCTGTAGTGTATTGCGCAAGTGGTTTGGCACACTCAGCATACATTCTTTCACGGTATTTTCTCCTTCCCAACCTGTGGTAGCGATGAACAACACCTGCCATGCCAATGCCTCTGTAAACCTATGGCCGAGGTGTGTAAGAAATTGGTGATTTTATTTGGTCACACACCAATTAAGCAACAATGAGCTGACTGGTTTGTCATGTGTTGAATTACCCCAATCCAGCACAGGGCCTATAAAATCAGTGTTAGCTACACAAAAGAGATGGAACCATGGACTCAAAAGGGCCTAATTTCACAGTGGCAGAAAACCATGCACTGTTGGAGGGTGTTAGGTGCCATTATTCCTCCATAGTGGGACACTTCAGTTCATTAAAGGGGAGAGAAGTGACCAAGAAATGCAAACAGAACATTTGGGAGGACATCACCAAGAATGTGAATGCTATAGGGGCTGGTCAGAAAAGAACCGCAACACAAGTCATATTAAGATGGAAGAACCTTAAAACCAAGGCAACAAAGGACCTTGCTGAGGCCAAAAACCCCACAACGGGTAACAAGCCTTTCAAGAGGGGTAAGTATACTGACATTGTCTTTGACATTATTGGTGGTGACAAATCAGAAGCTCTGCATGGAATTGATGGTGTTGAAGTTGATGGTGAGCCCACAGTTACAGAGGAGGGTGGGCCTGGTCCTCCTAATGAAGAGGAAATATTTGTCCTCAATCTCAGTCAAGTGGTTGAGGAAGAAGGTGGATCCTCACAGACAGAGCCAGCTGTTGTCACAGAACCTTTAAAAAGAAAGCGTAAGCATTCTCCAAACCTGGATGGTGACGCATATGAGGTGCTTCTTACAAGAGAAACTGAAAGAGCAGAAGTGCAGATTCTTCTGGCAAAGGAACAACTCCTCCTTACCCAACTACAACAAACTAAAGTCAGAATGGAAATCCAACTCCTAAAAGCAGAAATTGAAAGAGCTGGTCTCTGTACCAATGAGGAACTGTAAATGTTCCTTATTTTGTTGACTATTGGACTTTTTTGTTTTACAATTATATAAAAATAACCACAGTGCATATGTGGGGAAACATTTTATTCTTTTAGTCATTCATTCATTTATTCTTGTGAGATTGAAATGGAATCTGGCTGTTTATAAATGAAATGGTGTTTTCTGTTTCTTCTGTAACACACATGATGGCTATTTGGCTACTGGTATTTTTGGTCCGCCTGTTGTTCTTTACATAGCCAGTAGGCTACACTGTGGGTTCCAATGAAAGCACTAGTAAACCGGATTTGGTAATCCTGAATATTCTGTATCTGGATAACAGTGATCCAATCTAGTGTTGCTTTGAAAAACCAGCATGAAAGTAAAATGAATTACCAGATCCTGGATAGCAAAACAAGGGATTTCGAAATCCAGATAATTTTTATCCCGATTAAATAGTTTGAACAACTGGGCCCAGGAGATAAGAATTGAATCCTAGCTGGAATGAACCTCTATTGAATTATGAAGCTAGAATCTTTGGCTCAAATGATTGTTTTAGCTCAAAAACAACAATGCAGTTTTTTCTGATGGGTTAATTTTAATCACTGCAGCTCCATCTTTCATTCAAACATTCATTTATTGGGCACCATGGTGATGAAGTGGTAGTGCTGCTGGCTCCCAGTAAGGAGACTGGCATTTGTGTCCCCGGTCCTCTCTGCATGGAATTTGCATGTTCTCCCCATGTCTGCATGGGTTTCCTCTGGGTGCTCTGGTTTCCTCCCACAGTCCAAAGATATGCAGATTTGGTGCATTGTTGATGCTAAATTGGCCCTAGTGTGTGTGTTTGTCCTGTGATGGACTGGCGCTCTGGCCAGGGTTATTCCTGCCTTATGCTAGCTAGGATAGACTCTGGCACCCTGTGTGACCCTGTTCAGTGGGTTAGACAATGGCACTCATTTGTTTGTTTATCTTCTTTCTTCATAAGACAACAAACCTCAAATAGATTTCATGTTAATTTAGTGGGCCACATAGGTATTGTTGTTTACAGTGTTCCACCCAGTCACGTCTCGCCTCAGCACCCCGTTTAAACTAATGTGTGTCTGTTTGAATGTCATCCCCGTAATAAGAAACGGGGAAGGGTGTTGCGGGGAGGCAGCGACCCCCTGGACACGTCAGGATTGGGACTTTACCAATTACATCCGGCTCATCATTATTTAAACCATCAGGAGGGAAAGAAGAGAGGAAGGAGAGAGACATAGATTTCATTACCGACAACAGATCATCATTTTCTGCCATTATTCACATTGCGCCTTGTTCCCAGATTGCTGCTCATTCCGCCGGATTCACGACAGCTCAATCATCGCCAGAAACCCCAGGGTTGGACATTATTATCCACCATACGCTGAGGAAGCATGGTGAGATTGTTCCATTTTTATTATGGGAGATTCAAATGCAACCATTTTTTCTTCTGATCAGTCATCCGTATTCTGGACAGTGATTTAACCGGACTCAGTTTCACGTTCATTGTCATTTCAGTATTCATCCATTGTTATTATTGGTGTTTTGTGTTTGTTATACGTTGCAGGGGCAAGGGAGGTTTTGTTATTGTGTATGTGGTGTTTTCACTTTACTGCTTTGATGGAGGGATATACATATATAGATATATACTAAGTTAGGGATTTGTATTATTGGTTTTGTCATTGTGTTTTATTTAATATATTTATACACTTATTTTACATATCTGCTTTTGTTTGCTCGTGTTTAACCATGGATTGAGGGGAAAATATTATTTGTCAGAGGTACGGCTTGGTATAAGTCAGTTCAACTCAGTAACTTATCCAGGCCATAGGTCCTGGTAGTGTGGCTGCCGGCTGGGTAAGGAGTCTGCCATTAGCAACATTATAGAAGATTGAAATGGCCATCACAGAGTTATCGAACATGGGAAGGATGTCACTTTCCACTTTAAAGGAACATAGTGTTTATACTGTTCCTAACTTCAGAGTACTATCAGTTTTTTGCATTCACTTGTACTGTAAGTATTCAGTGTTTTATTGTATGTGAAAATGTATAAATTATTTATTTAAAAATCTGTTTTTATGCAGATCCGAATCCATTCAAGGATAAAATGTGAGTCTGCATATACAGCGTGTACAATGCAAAAAAGTAAGATTATAAAATTACAAAGTGACAAATTGCTTGCATTTACTTTGAGATTTATCTAAAGTTCACGGAAATAACTGTACACAAAAGCACTATGTGGTATATCGTTTGACGTGGTTAATACCTGGCTATTACATGAATACAGTATGTTTTTCTACATTCGCCTTTCATGTTTCTTGTGTGCATTGATCTCTAACCTACTTTGTTAAAATGTATCTTTGTATTTCAAGAGAAGGCATGGACGAAAAGCCTTCAAAACATGGGAATTCTAGTAAAACAATTAGCACTTGAAGCAGAACTCAACAGAGAATCGTGGAGATGACGTCTTACAAAACGAGCAGGTATATAATGATGAGTTTTGTATTTGTAACAAAATATATCCGTCACACTTTTCTTTATGAAAAGTGTTTAAAACCTTATGTAATATTTTTCAGTAATTTTGGTGTTATCTTATTCATGTACATTAGTCATTACCTTAGAGTTTGTTTCTGTATCTGTAAACATTAGGTTTGCATATTTGCATGTGTGTATTAATATAAATATAAGTGTATGTGTATGCATTTTCTGTATGTTAATACTTAATGTTATTTATTTTAATGTTAATGTAAAAATCAATGTTTGTTACAAAAAACGTTTCGCAGACAGTTCACATTCCACCTCCCAAACAGCAAAGGCAAGACAATACCAAAGGTTATATTGTTCCAACCTAGTTTATTTTAGATGCATGAGCATTAATTGTCTTACTCAATATTTAAGCTTTGTGATGTTTTCTTTTGTACTTTAAAGTCTTTGAAAATAACAGATAAATAACTTTTACATATTAGGGCTATAATAAAGAGAAGTCAAAAGTCTTAAATTTCTCAATTATTAAGCTTATAAACATGCAGTGTTTGTTTTTTTTACTTTTGTTTTTGAAACTTCTACCTAAATAGGAACTTTATTGTTTTAATTGTTCTCAATGAGTGTAGCTGAAACAAACTCATTGTTTGATTGTAGTTGCTTTGTTTTAAACATTACGGGTGAATGAAAAATTTTCAATATACAACACTTTTGAATGATACAAAGCTATAGATGCACTTAAAGGCATTATACCCACCACAATCTAAATGTCATTATGGAAAGATGTTGCAGAAGTAGAAATATACATGCAACTTTGTCTCTTTCTGTAATTTAAAATGTGAAAAAACATTTTAGTATATTTTGATTTTGTAGCTTTTTAAATTGTAATAATATTCAGTCATGGTGGCACAGTGGCTAGTGCTGCTTCCTCACAGATCAAGTCTTTTTATTTAAATATCAGCCTGCACACCATCCATTTTAAGTTATGTTCCTCTTGTGGCAGCATTAGTTTCCCAAGGTCCCTCAACCGCTTATTACAATGTGTGTTGTGTGTGTGTGTAACTGGTGGCCAGTATAAAATTAATTTTTTGCTTTGTTCCTGATAATGGTGGGACAGATTTGACCAAGCGTAAATGAAGACTAATTATATAAAACAAACTACCAATTTTCTTTCTCTGCTAGAGTCCTCTGATTTGCTCACATACGGTTCTCCAGTCTCTGCATCAAAAATTAATGTTTAAAAAATGAGATAATACATCTTCAAGAAAATCTGCAACTTAAAGATGACAAAATGAAAGAATTCCAAGAAGAAAGAGATTTTCTTCGGAGACAGCTGGACAAAAAATTTGAGCTTTCATTTTCAAAATTATTTCTTGTCAGTACAGAATTGTGCAACCAGGACTTAGTAGGGGCAGCAATATTCATTTGGGTTCTGAAGAGCAACTATTAAGGAATACTCTGTTTTTTATTTATACAGACATTTTTTTATGTTTCTTAGAAAGTCTGGGTGGAATTGATACACACTGATTCATTGATGTTATTGTTATTTAGGTGTATGAGGTGTGCTTAACAATTCAAAATTTTTATTGAGTTTGGAAAATTGCCTAGAAATAAGACTTAGTGATTGGAATTTTAATGGTGAGGGATTCCTTTCTAAGTTATTGAGAAGGATGGGTTGGATGAAGTTGCAGTTTTTTAGTTATGTAAGAAACCTGGCAGTTGTCAAGATCGTTGGGCTTCCTGCTGGTGGTTGGGTGCTAAAATATTAGGTTTAGCTAATTGAGCTTAGTAATATTTTAGTTTCAACTTCAAAGGTGTGAGGTACAAAAATAAAGCAAGCAAATTAAGAACTCCAGTATCATCTGAAAACTCTTCCTCTGAAGATGGTTCAGAATTTTCTACTGTGTCATCTAGCACCTTGTCATCGAACACTCCTTCAGAAAGTTTGAAGCAAAAGAAACTAAGAAAAAAAGGGAAGTCAAAGAAAATAAAAGAGAAATATGTCAAAGCTAGAAAAAGAGGTATGTTTTAAATGTAATTAGCAGAATATTAGTACTAATATGTTATACAGTATATTCAGTCTTTCAATATTTTTATTAACTGCTTATTCATTGGGGCAGCATGGAGGTTCAGTAGTTAACACTGCTGTTTATCTAATCATACATTGGACTGATGATAAGATAGCATAGACGTAGATGGATGGATGGGCAATGAGTATAGTAATAGAAGCTTAAATGGATTAAAGTTTGTCAAAAATTAATTATTTGTTAAGATAATTAACAAGTGTATATTTGTATGTGAGCAGCAAATAGTGTTCAGGGTTCAAATACTGCACATAGTCACTATGTGAAGTTTGTATGTTGCTCCTATGTCAGTTTTGATTTTTTCTGCAGGTATTCCCGTTTTCTAAGTATACCATTTTGCTATTCTATATTTTATGGGTTTTTTAATGAGTGGTTGGCTCCTACATATTATTGTATATGAAAACATGCTTCTTTAATATTCTATAAGTCTTCCTTTTCAATGTGTTTCATTTTAGCATAATTGTGCAGCATATCACAGATCATACACAGAAAATATCTTGTCATAAGAAACTTGACTTTAGCAGTACCATTACAGTGTTGATTATATTGTAATTATGTTTTCTCTTTTTCCAGCTGAAAGTCCAGAAGAAGTATTGCATAGATACAAAAACGTCCTGTCAACTTATAAAAAAAGGTCACAATATGTTGGAAGCTTTCAAACAGCATTGAGTTGACAGAAACACAGTTGCTTCTGCCATTGAATTTGCCATTGCTAAGCCATCCAAATACATGGGATTTGGAGGCATTTGGTTATAAAAAAGACTTCTGGATTTCTCAAATATGTGCTCTGCTAATAGATGAAGAAATTGAATATAAAATAAAACTCATGAAAAAGCAGAGAAGAATGCCTGCCACTAAAGTAAAAAAAAAAAAAAAATACAAAATGTAAATATTTTTGTGATGCATCTTTTGTCCTAACTAATAAAGCATTAAAAAGAATGTGTTTTTTTTCCTAGTAATAAGTATTTCGGCTTTTATTGAAACGTTTTCTTTTTATGACATTTCTTTTCTTAAATCGTCAAGACCCATTTTTGGTTTATGAAAAATGTATAGAATTATATTTTATGTATTATAGTTGTAAACCAATTTAGAAATTCAGAAATTATTTATTAAAGTGTTAAAGAAATGTTATAAATTAAAATTGTGCTCCACTTTAATTTAGGGGTTTCAGGAATCATTTATTGAAATGTTTTAAATGTTTAATTGATTAAAATAGTGCTCCACTTTAATTTAAGTGTTTAAATATTTTTGAAGGAATTCCTATAATAAAAAGTACTGTTTTGCATATTTCTTTTGTGGCTGTACTATTTTGACAAACAGTAATTAATCGAGCTGTTGCATGTGTTATTAAAATGGTGCAGTAGAAATTAAATGAGAAATATATTAAAGAAACAAATTTTGTCCTAAACAAGGAGCTCTTTGAGTCAGGAACAAAGCAGGAGGAGGAAACTTGTTCAATGTGTCTTTAATTTCTATTTAAGAAGAGGGCGCATCCTATTACAGCAATCTCCTAAAGGACAGTGCCTTGAGCAGAGGTTTTCAGCAAATGGTCACAGAACAGCACACAGACACACAAGAAAACAAAGGATGTGTACATAGAATAGTACATGTCAACATCTACGAATAATGTGAATACATTCTGCGACTGTCCATAAACTGACCAGAATTCCATTCTTGCTTTCTATCTGCACTCCTGTTTTTCAGTGACTTGTCACTCTTTTTGTTTTCTATTTTGAAATACCATTATCAGTCAGATTTGTTCCACTTAATAACTGTCCAGTTTTGCTAAAAATTAGGAGAAGCTAAGTAGAAGACCCTGCCTTATATACTCAGTAAACTGGAAATCTATTTGAGTTTTGTTGTCTCATGAAGAAAGAAATTAAACAAATGAGTGCCATTGTCTAACCTACTGAACAGGGTCACGCAGGGTGCTGAAGTCTATCCTAGCTAGCATAATACAGGAACAACCCTGGCCAGGGCGCCAGTCCATCGCAGGGCAAACACACACACTAGGGCCAATAACCATCAACAATGCACCAAACCTGCATGTCTTTGGATTGTGGGAGGAAACTGGAGCACCCAGAAGAAACCCATGCAGACCAACGGAGAACATACAATTTCCACATAGAGAGGACTGGGTATGCAAACGCTGGTCTCCTTACTGGTAGGCAGCATTGCTAAAACTGCGGCACCATGCTGCCCAGTAAATGAATGTTTGAATGAAAAATGGAGCTGCAGTGATTAAAATTAACCCATCAGAAAAAGTGCATTGTTAGTTTTTACCCCCTCAGTTTGGGCTACAGCAATCATTTGTGCCAAATATTCTAGCATCATAATTCAATAGAGGTTAATTCCAGCTAGGATTCAATTCTTACCTCCTGGAGCTGTGAGGCAGCAGCACAAAGCAGTATGCTGCTATGCCACCCCAAAATACCTTGCGTACATTTCTATATATTTTAAAGTCACCTGAATAGAATAAATTTGATAATGTACTTAATATGACCTGAAATGGGCTATTTGTAAAGCATGTAACTACATATGGCTATTAAATATTTTATAATACGTAAGTTCATATACAGTTTTTCAGGACAATGTTTTACAACTAAATGAGTAATATTTAATAACCTCATATATAAAATATATTATAAGATGCTTTATAAATGTGTGTCTTGCATGATATACAACAAACCAAAATAACAATAGCATAATTCAGTAATCTTATTGTGTGTAATAACTGGTTATTAATGTTAATATACATAATTAATAAAATGCTTAAAGACTGTTAATAGCTTCTTATAAAGGACACCTAAACTAAAGTGTTACCTGATTTTCCTGGTCATTTTCATTTCCTTCTTACTGTCTCTTGTGAGTCCATATAGCAGGAGGATTACCCAAGTGAGAAGGGCAACTTTCATATGAACTTAAGAAATAGAAGCACTATGCTTGCATTAGTGCTGGCATTAGTTTCAGGGATACTGTGAAAGCATGACAGTGCATAGCAGAGAGTGACAGCAATTACCGATAACGTGATATTGACGGTATTCAAATTGTTGGGGGGTAGCCAGGTTTTGTTTATGTTTATGCTTTAGAAATTGTTTCCTATAAAGTGGGGTTGTTGCTAGCCTTTAGATACAGTGTTGCTCTTTATTATTGTTGAATAGGCAAATACGTTATTGGAATTAAGCTTTATTCAGTGTGTGCCACACTTGTTAAGTTTTCATAAAATACTCAAATACAAATTTTAAAAAATGTATTTGTTAGGGTGTTTCCTTTTATTTTAGCCTACTTTACTCTTGAAATGCCATGCTTCACCCTTTTTTGCTTTTAACTAACTAGAGCTGCTTCAAATTGTTTTGACAGCACCCAAATACTTTGATTTGCATAATGAAACAGGCATTTCAGTGTTGCACACACACTGTATAAATGCACAAAGTTGTCTGTTCTGAATAATGTTGACAGGAATTACAAGGTAGCATGGCTTTTATTTGCAGATTACTTATACATGGACAAGTGTAATGTGATTCATCTACTTCACATTCAGTTATGCATATCATAAAACAGAATAAATTAGCTATGTTGAATGCCATGTTCCATCTTAACAGAGTAAGACTTTAGTATTCACTCAACACTGGAGCACTGATAGAACTCCTGATTACAACAGACCATTCTGCAAACTCCTAATGCCTGTTGTTCAGATGAACATCTATCTCTCACCATGGACAATAAGGACATTGGTCAAGCACAGACAAATGGTCCTATATTGTAATGGAATGATTAGACCTCAGTTTGCCAGGATTAAAGGTCATCCCTCAGCAAATTGTCACTTGGGAATGCATCTCACACTTACCTTTATCGATTTTGTCTTGTTTTGCAAAGTTAGACAAACCTCACATGACTCTGTTTTTCAAGTGGCAGTAGCTAGCAGCTTGCAGCATGAAGTCCTTGAGACTTTACATGAATATTTACTTTCTATAAAATTAGTGCACTTTTAATATGTTTTTGTCTGTTAAGTGCTGTATATCTACAGACATTACACAGTAGTGTCTCCAGCATGAAGTGCAGAATCCAAATACACCATAACAGCAAGCCCCTGTGCAACACATTATCACTAGCATAGCTTTTAAAAAGATAACAGCTGACTGAACCAAGCTGCCAGTCAAACAGAAAGGTGATGGATATATGCTTACTATGATGGACTATATTAGGAATACCTAAATACAGTGCCTATAAAAAGTATTCATCACTTGGAAGTTTTCTCATGTTATTGCTGTAAAACATTGAATTCAAGTCTATTTAATTTGGCTTGTTTTAAAACTGATCAACAGAAAAAAACAGTTTATGTCAAAGTTAAAAAACAGAAAATTAAGAAATCCTCCAGCACTATAATACCATGGCATGCCCAACGAGTGTCTGATCTAAAGAGAAAATGTTGGAGAGCTCATTGTAAATGGAGACAAACTAAACTCCCAGTCCACTATGAAATACTGAAGGCACAAGCTTAATTCTCAACTATTGCGCATCTTCTAAACTCAACTCATTTATTGGAATAACATCTAAAAACTACTGGCGAAACTTGTGAGGCTTTTACCATATTTTATAAACACAGAATAAATGCTATTAGAAATAATACTGTATAATACATCCCCCCAAAATGAATCTTTTCAAACCCCAGCATGTTCTTTTACGTGAGTTAAGTTTCTTCACTGAAATAGGCCTAGCCAAACTGAATAGAATGATATCTAAACTAAAATCCTGTACCAACAGGTGTTTTCAAAGAAGTCGCCGATGTGCTAAATGATAGTGAACTTGATATTGTGAACTCATCATTAGATGAATACTGAAGACTGCAGTTGTTAAACCCCCGCTCAAGAAAAATAATCTAGACTCCTCTAGAGGTCTTTGACAACTTGAGACCAATTTCTAACCCGTCTTTCTTAAGTAAACTTCTAGAAAAAGCAGTTTTAAGCCTTTAAATGATTACTTGAATAAACATGTCAGGGATGAATACAGGAAAATTTCATACTCACTGAATATTTCATGGAGTCCATTTAAATCAACCCTTAAGAAATGGAAAGAGTGTACCACAGCTACAAAAACGGAGTGAAGAAGATGACTAATGAGAGATCAAGAGTCCTACAATAATTCTGAAGGAGTTACAGGCTATAGTGGCTGGAAGTGGAGAAACTGTACATACAACAATGGTTGCCAGGGTGCTTTATAGTAGAGTGGTAAAAAAAAAAAGCCACAGTAAAACAGTTAGAAAAATACAAAAATGTTTGTCAGAAGGCACATGAGACTCTGAAGTAAGCTAGAAGAAGGTTTTATGGTCTGGTGAGACCAAAAGTGATCCTTTTGGCTACAAGCCAAATACTGCACATGATAAAAAAAAACCATCCCCATCATGAAGTATGATGGTGGCATGATCATGCTGTAGAGATGTTTCTCAGCAGCAGGCCCTGTAAGTTTAGAGGAATAAATAAAAGTACTGTGAAATGTGACAATAACTAAACAAAAACTGTATGAAATGTGAGCTTAAATAAATACATTTGTCAGAAATATTTTTGATGCTCGTTTATTCATTTAATTTAGTCTGTAATATTCCTTTATATTTAAAATTTAAAACCGTTACTTTCACTCTTCAAAGTTGTTTTCCAATTGGTGAATCATCTGTAGAGTGGACGTCAGCTTTGCTTGACTTGGGAAACCTGTGTCTTATGTGCATACTTAAAGTTGTCACTGTGCACACTGAGAACGAGTGCATGAAGAAGTTACAGTCCAAATTACTATAGAAATTGGATAATTTAATTCTATAAACTCCAAATTCATCATTAGAAGCCTGACTCTGTAGTGTGTGCTGAAAATGTGGAATTTGACGGCCGATGGTTTAAGTCCAGTGTACTAATGATTCACCAATTAAAACAGATCATTTGCTAGAGCCCACTCTCTCAGATTTGAGAGAGAAAGTGACAATTTTATATTCAAGCTATATTTCATGTTGCATTTGGAGGAATATCCATCCATCCATTATCCAACCTACTATATCCTAACTACAGGGTCACGGGGGTCTGCTGGAGCCAGTCCCAGCCAACATAGGGTGCAAGGGAGGGAACAAATCCCGGGCACGGCGCCAGCCCACCACAGGGCACCCACACACCAAGCACACACTAGGGACAATTTAGGATCGCCAATCCACCTAACCTGCATGTCTTTGGACTGTGGGAGGAAACCGGAGTACCCGCAGGAAACCCACGCAGACACGGGGAGAACATGCAAACTCCATGCAAGGAGGACCTGGGAAGTGAACCCAGGTCTCCTTACTGCGAGGCAGCAGCACTACCACTGCACCACCGTTAAATTAGCAACGAAAAACATTCGGCAACACATTCATTTATTTATACTCACATTTCATGCTCTTTTTCTTTAGTTATTGTCACATTTCACAGTACTTTTATTAATTTGTGTATTATTTATTTTATTTTGTACAAAATATTCCTCCATACTGGGGTAATTGAGTATGAGTCCAGATCTCAATTCAAATGAGAATCTTTGGGTAGACTTGAAAAAGACTGTCCATTTCTGATTCCCATGCAGCCTGACAGAGCTTGAGCAGTTTTGAAAAGAACGATGGGGAAAAATTTCAGTGTCCAATTGTACAAAGCTGATAGTGAGTTGGACCTGTACACACAGACTTAACGCTGTCTTAGCTGCCAAAGGCATATCTACTAAATACTGCCCTAGAGGGAGTAAATACTTAGGGATGAAATATTTTGTAGCTTATATTTGTAATTAATGAAGGACACATTGTAGAGATCTTGTAGCAACCGCACAATACGGATACGCGATTCCTACACTTCACCACCCGTACAGGGGGTGGACGATGTTTGAAAGCATAAGAGCACAACCATATTCGGTCCTCGTCCCCTCTTGCCATGATCCCCTTCTTAACAATTTGCAGCAATAAAACACAACAGGAAATGGAACAGAAAAAATATATTAACAAGTGCTGCTACATAAACTTAACCGGTGCTTGAGTGCTCCTAAGTGAACCCCTTCCCCAGACGCCCTCCCTGGCGCCCCGTATACTAAACCCCCGGTTTGACACAGAAAAACGAAAAAGAAAAAAAATAAATAATGAGAAAAAAATGTTCTTTGATAATGCAAACGATTAGTTTCACTGAGTCCAAAGATATAGAAAACACGAAATCCTGCAGTTAGTTCCTCCTGGAAGCAGGAAACACAACCGTCCTTTAGCGGGACGGCTTCTCCGCGGACTATCACGAAAACGAAATTCAGGAATCCGACTCACCAGACGGGAGCACCCGGAGAACACCAGACCCTGGCCTCTTCTCGGGGATTCGTCCTTAAAATATTTCTTCGGGGTGGCCACCCATGAAAAGCAGACGTCCCTGGGTGAAGTAAAATCCTGAATAGTTCTAGAGCGTAGATAGTCGCTGCGATGCCTTGAAAATTGTGTCTTTGTTCTTCCTCCTTACTTTCTCCTTCTTTTCTTGTTCCGCCATTCCCCTTAAAAAGAGAAAGTTTCCCGCCGAAATCCTTGCCTCTCTCGGTTGTTATGGCAACCATACGCCGGCATCAGGCAGCTGGAATGTGTACTCGGGCGGGATCCTCCCAGAACGGGACATCACCAATGGTGCCTGAAGGGCTATTTATAACACCCTCCCAGTCAACATTAAGAAGTGACGGACAATTCAGAAGGCTAACCCGACTGTCCATTATGTAGCCTTGCTACAATCTGTTTTCACATTGACATTAAACTGTCTTTTAAAGCCAAATGTCAAATGTTGCATTACAATACAATGTGAAAACTTCGAAGGGAGTGAATACTTTTTATAGGCAGTGAATGTATGCAGCTCCCAAATCATTGAGCTACATGTTTGCCAAAATGGTTGTTTTAAAACTACTTCAGTTAGCTTGATGTGCCACGAAGTAAGTATACAGACTGGCAGATGACTGTATGCAAGTGTGTTGTTTAATAGCCTCAGGGCCAAAACTATTGCTGGTATGACATTGAATGTTATGATATTGCCTGCTGCATAGCCAGGAGGAAAACATTTTGATCATGGGTAATAATGAGCCTGAGACAATGTTGTAGCAGGGCCACATAGGTATTGTTGTTAGTTGTGTTGCACCCAGTCGCGCCTCGTTTCAGCACCCCATTTAAACTAATGTGTGTCTGTTTAAATGTCGTCCCTGTAATAAGAAACGGGGAAGGGTGTTGCAGGGAGCCAGCGACCCCTTGGACACATCAGGACCAGGATTTTAACAGTTTCGTCCAGCTCATCATTATTTAAACCATCAGGAGGGAAAGAAGAGAAGAGAGGGAGAGAGATGGAGATTTCAAGTGCCGACAACTGATCAACATTATTCTGCTATTATTTACATTGCGCCTGGTTCCAGTTTGATTCTCATTCCGCTGAAATCACGACAACACCATCATCGCCAAAAACCCCAGGGTTGGCCATTATAATCCACCATTCGCCGAGGAAGCACAGTGATGTCGTTCTGTTTTATTCGGGAGATTCAAACACATCAATTTTGATCAGTCATCCATATTCTGGACAGTGATTTACCGGGACTCAATTTCACGTTCATTGTCATTCAGTACTCATACATTGCTATTATTTGTGTTTTGTGTTTGTTATACGTTTGCAGGGGCAAGGGAGGTTTTGTTATTGTACAGGTGTTGTTTTCATTTAGCTGCTTTGGTGGAGCGAGATATATGTAGTGTGGCACCCGGACGGGGCTCATGCCCGGCCGGGATGCCCAGGAGGGCTCATTCCTCCTCCAGACCGCGAGGGGTGTCCGCCCTGGTTGTATTGGGGGCCACGGGTACAGGGCTTGGAAGTCCAACCCTGTAGGGGCCTGTGGTCACTGCCAGGGGGCGCCCCCCTGCCTGAAGGACCCTGGACCCCAGTACTTCCGCCACACCAGGAAGTGCTGGGGGAAAGAAGAGAGAGAACACCCAGAGTGCTTCCGGGAGGACAACCGGCATTTCCGCCACACTGGGGTGTGTCCGCGGGATTGCTGGTGTACACCTGGAACACATCCAGGTACGGATAAAAGGGGCCGCCTCCCTTCATTCGAGGCTGGAGTCGGGTGGAAGCAGGACAAGGTGCTAGAAAGACAGAAGGAGGCGGTCCGAAGAGGCAGAGTGGTTGGCCTGGACTTTGGGGAAGATTGGGGTGTGTGACACTTATGGACATTTGTAAATAGTAGTGTAAATAAACGTGTGTTGGGTGACATGAGCGTATCTGCCTGTCTGTGTCCGAGCCAGTCTCCACAGTAGATATATTTTACATTGCGGATTTATATTCTTGTATCTGTCTTTGTATTGTATTTAATATACTCCCACACTTATTTTACATATTTGCTTTCATTTGCTAGTCTTTAACCGTCGATTGGGGAGGAGGGAAAATTATTATTTGTTAGAGGTACGGCTTGGTACCGATAGGTTTTCTTAGTAATTCATCCAGGCCACAGGTCCTGGTAGTGTGGCTGCCGGCTGGGTAAGGGGTCGGCCGTTACAATGTAAGCTGATTTCTTCAGGCATCTCATGCCTTAAACATCCCACATGGATGAGAGTGTAGTTGCAATTATGACCAGATCAAGTTATACGTATTGACGATGGCTTGTTGAAGACAAATAAGATAAAGGCACTTAAGACTTTGATTAACCTTTGATGAATAAACGATAATCTAAATTTTATGGAGAACAAATTCAATGATATAATCCCAAACACACCATGCAATTTCAGGAAGATTTTCCTTTTTTCAATTGACACCATTTTAATTGTATTATATGCTGTACTACATCTATATGGCTCTCTAGAATTTGTTTGGTCTTGTATATCTTCTCAAGCAGATTCAGTAAGGCCATTTTCATGTTTCAAGTGTATCTAATGTTAATGAGAGGCTCTTTGGAATATAAACAACAGGAAACTTAACAAAAGGTTTTTCATGATATACTCTTAATAATATGCTCTTTGGACTGTGAACATCAAGTATTTACAGTAATGATTAAGCAGGAGATACCCAGAATAGCATCCCATAAGTACACATAGTCAATATGCATCTGCTGTTATCAAAGCTGCATCAAAGATTTTTCTACCAAGCATTTTTCTTGACTGATAGGATAGAAAATACTATACTTGCAGCAGCACTATGGGTTTTAGTCAAACAGAGGAAAATACTTTCTATAATTTGTTTGTGTGAGCACAGAAATATGGCTGGATTTTACACTTACATTTAGTACATGTTGAAAATGGAGAGAAGTCTTGGTTAACCACCCATGGAATATGTTTGTCACAGCTAAGTATTATGGCTCATTTACAGGCTTAAAACCATGCCATCAAAAAGCCATGTGTGCCCTCCAGATCAAATGGAGCACTCTATAATTGAAATGTGCAGCATAGGCCATGTGCTGATGGCAGTGAATTATTGCTTATTTGTTATTGATCATTACTGTGTATCTCATTAAAGTTTAATTTATTATACCTTGTGCTCAAAATTTAGTTTTAATCAGTCCTAAAGGCCCAGTCAGGTTTTTTTAAAGCAACTGTCCCTTGCATGGATTATTTCAGTTTCATCTGCACTGGAGCAAATCTTTGTATGTATGTCAAGAGATTAGAAATACATGTTTCTGAGTAGAATACACAATGGATTCAGACAGTATTCAGACCCCTTCACTTTCTGCACACTTAATTGTGTTGTAGATTTAATTTTATATGGATGAATTTTAAAATCTAAACAAACATTTTGACCATGACAGAAAATTCAGACCAACATATTCCCATATGCATAACTTTTGTAAAATATCATCATATTGAGATTTAAAAGTTCCCAAAGCACTATTATCTGTTACCATTCTTGTTAGCTTATTTCACTATGTGCAGATCTCTGTGAGAAAAGGAAAAACTTTCTATGGTTTGGGCAAAACGTGCCTTAGATAACTTCCATCTGTGTCTGTATGTTTTAACTAAAGAAATTATTTAAAAGTAACAGCTGGCATTCACCATACAAATACTCTTCACAACTGAGCACTTATATCAGCTCACCAACTCATCTTCATTTACTTAAATTGAAAAGATTCAAGTCTTTCAATGTTTTCTCATAGCTTATATGTATAGTCACTGTTCTCTGGACACTGTATATAGTAGTACAAATCAGGCCTCTCAAGTGCATTGTATATCAATTGCACATTAACTCATGTATCCATTATAAAAAAGCTGTTAACAGTCTATAAACATATTATTAACTGTGATATTAATAATGATTAATTATTATTAAAAGTAGCAAGACTTGATTTTACTGTCATTTTTTCATCATTTCACATTTTGCCAAAAAGGCTTATAATATTATGTTTTATTAAGCTGTTTATAACAGACAATTAACGCTGAAGTGTTACCTGCATACCTTAAGAATAACCTCCCTTGTAACAGTAAATGGCTTTTGGAAGATTAATTCATGACAACACAAGGCCACATAAGGCATTATACAGGCAAAGGCAACTTTCTAACCCTGGAAAAGGAGTTACAGTAATCCCTCCTCCATCGCGGGGGTTGCGTTCCAGAGCCACCCGCGAAATAAGAAAATCCGCGAAGTAGAAACCATATGTTTATATGGTTATTTTTATATTGTCATGCTTGGGTCACAGATTTGCGCAGAAACACAGGAGGTTGTAGAGAGACAGGAACGTTATTCAAACACTGCAAACAAACATTTGTCTCTTTTTCAAAAGTTTAAACTGTGCTCCATGACAAGACAGAGATGACAGTTCTGTCTCACAATTAAAAGAATGCAAACATATCTTCCTCTTCAAAAGAGTGCGTGTCAGGAGCAGATAATGTCAGAGAGATAGAGAAAAAAAGCAAACAAATCAATAGGGCTGTTTGCTTTTAAGTATGCGAAGCACTGCGGCACAAAGCTGTTGAAGGCGGCAGCTCACACCCCCTCCGTCAGGAGCAGAGAGAGAGAGAGAGAGAGAAAAACAAAGTCAAAAATCAATACGTGCCCTTCGAGCTTTTAAGTATGCAAAGCACCGTGCAGCATATCCTTCAGGAAGCAGCTGTACACAGAAGGTAGCAACGTCCTTATCGTCTAGGTGTGCGAACAGCCCCCCTGCTCACACCCCCCTACGTCAGCGCAAGAGAGAGAGAGAGAAAGTAAGTTGGGTAGCTTCTCAGCCATCTGCCAATAGCGTCCCTTGTATGAAATCAACTGGGCAAACCAACTGAGGAAGCATGTACCAGAAATTAAAAGACCCATTGTCCACAGAAACCCGCGAAGCAGCGAAAAATCCGCGATATATATTTAAATATGCTTACATATAAAATCCGCGATGAAGTGAAGCCGCGAAAGGCGAAGCGCGATATAGCGAGGGATCACTGTACTTAACATTAACCTGAGAAATCAACCTTAATGCTACCTTTTGTATAAGTAAGATTATTCATTGTAGCAGTGTTGTAAGACAAGAAGCAGACAAGACAAAGGTTTGGAGCACATCTTTGACCCTGTATAATGAAAATAAATTTAAAAAGAAATGATGTTTTAACAAAGATAGCAATAACATCCTTTTAGATGGGAGTCCAGTGCAGAACTAACTCAAACATGGCTGAACTTCTGGTCATATGGGATCCAGGTAGGAAGGGGCGGGTCCAGGAGGGCAGACAACAGAAGTGATATCAGTGGTGGAATGGCTGTCAATAATCCATACAGCAGAGGGAGGACGAGAGAAGGCATTACTCCTGATTCAGCAGGTAATTACCATCACCACAGCCCTTAAGATACCTCCCAAGTGACAGCAGATACAATAAATTAATATTTATGCTTGCTTATTTAGACATGTTAATAAGCAATTAATGAGTCTGTATTTTATTTTAACTCACAAAGATTTCAGTCTTTGACAATTCATCGGGAGTACTGCTCCTGAAAGTCACTACTTTGCTACATTTGAATGCATTTGTGAATGCATTTATTTCCTGTAAATGTAAAATACTTTTCTAATAATGCAGTTTCAATTGATTCCCCAATTGAATCATCTAACTAGGAGATATTAGATTTGCTAATATGTTTTCTTGAAACTGGTAACTACTATATACTTTATTCAGTTTTGTTTGAGGAAAGGGTGCTGCTGTTTATTTATATTATTCAAATAAAACAATCTATGATTAATTGCTGTTTATATTATCATGCATAATTCGTGCTTGTTGGGACATAAACATATAGATTTTAAAGGAGATGGTGGATTATGAGGTAAATTAAAGATTGAAGATGGCAGTATGACTGGGATCAGAACAAAAAGCTATAATATGTATAAATATAGTATATATTATATTATATATATATATATATTGTGGCACACTGCTGGGGGTGGTACCCAGCCAGGACGCCCAAGAGGACCGGAGGAGGGCTTATACCTCCTCCAGACCACGAGGGGGCGACTGCCCTGGTGGCTTTGGGGACCATGGGTACAGAGCTTTGAAGCTCAATCCTGTAGGGGCCCATGGTCACTGCCAGGGGGCGCCCCGATGCCTTTGGAGTCCTGGCAAAGAAGACCAGGGATGCCCGGAGTGATTCCGGGTGCGCAGCCAGCGGAAGATAATCGGAAGGCACCTGCAGCACGTCCGGGTGGGAATAAAAGGGGCCACCTCCCTTCATTCGGGGGCTGGAGTCAGGTGGAAGAAGGACGAAGTCTTGGTGGAGAGGAGTGGAGGCGGACCTGAAGAGGCAAAGGCAATGTGTTGGAGAGGCCTGGACTTTGGGGTGATTGGTGCTGTGGCACTGGGTTGTGTGTGTTCACCGTTGTATATATTTGTAAATATTTATATTGTGACAGATGGCCGGGGCCTATGCCTAGCTGGGACGCCCCTTCACCACATCTGCCAGGGGGACAAGGGTGGGAAGCCCAGTATCTCCCCCTGGACGCTAGATGGCAGCCTCCCAGGATTGCATCGGTGCCTTGGACTCCCTCAGGGCTTCATGGGGGCTGGAGTTCTGTGCAGCTGTGTGGGGTTCCACAGGCACTGCCGGGGGGTGCTGCAGCAGGAGCTGCTGGGCCCTTTTGGGCACTGGTTTCGCCATACCCGGAAGTACAGCCGGATGTCAGCAATCAAGCACCTGGAGCACTTCCGGGTACCCAATAAAAGGAAGCCAGCGACCACCACTCAGCAGCCAGAATCGGATGGTAGAGGATGAGGTTGCCAGGGAGGAGTGGTGGAGGAAAAGAAAGTGCTTGGTTTGGTGTACTGTACTGTGCTGTGTTTTGGCCTGTGTTGTGGCTGGAGGGATTATGGGGAAGACATGCCCTCCAGCTGAAGAAAAATAAATAGTTTATTTTATTTTACCAGTGCCTCCGTGTCAATCTGTGTTGGGTTGGGTGCAATATAGTGTCTTCTTAAAATATATATATTTGCATTCTTTTTTCTGTGCATTTGAAAACTGACATCTTGTATATTTCTTTGCTGCCCAGGGTTTACATACTGTAGAGATTCACAGCCTTGTAAGAGTAATTTCCTGACTTAAATTCATCTTCACTACCATCTTTCTTGCCATGGCTTGAAAATTGCTTAGTACACTGTTCAATTCCAAGCCAGTGATCCATCTTTCAACCATACAGATCACACTCACACTCACTAAGCTGTGGTGTAGTAGAAACCACCCTAAAGCAATCACAATCCGCAGTCTAGGATGAAATGTAGTGTTTCTGTTTCTAAATTGTGTCTTTAGTGTCGTTTACATCTGTATCAATGTCTTCTGCCTTTTGTAATACATGTGTTGTTTTTTTTTCTTATCTTTTTTACAGACTGACGTGGTTTCTGCATTGACTATAAAATAGAGATTTGATATACTGAGTTTTAAGGCACCTGAAGCACCTGAACAGAAACTGTAATATGATATATTGTTTTGAATAATTTATATACAGTGCAACTAAACAAAAAGGGGATAAACACTCATTCTGCACAGTGATAGGATTAAATTAGTAAATAAAACTGAAAAAATAGGAGACATTGCTGACTGACTTTATATTTTTTAAATTCCATAAATAATTCAAAGTGCAGCTGATTTAAAGTTGATTTTTCTTGATTGCTGTTTACCATTGTTAAAGGTAGGTACGGATTAAAACCTATTTTCTCTTAGTATTCTGCTGCAAGCTTTGCGAAAACTCATATTTCAATCAAATTTCAATCAACAGCTGTTTAATAAGACTGCATTTATTTCAACATAAAATAGAAAAAAGAATGAAAATAACTTTTATGGACAGAATTTCTAGGCGCAGCCAGGGCATTGAGGGGGTCCAGTTTGGTGGACTCAGGATTGGGTCACTGCTTTTTGCAGATGTTGTTGTCCTGTTTGCTTCATCAGGCCATGATCTTCAGCTCTCTCTGGATTGGTTCGCAGCTGAGTGTGAAGCGGCTGGGATGGGAATCAGCACCTCCAAATCCAAGACCATGGTCCTCAGCCGGAAAAGGGTGGAGTGCCCTCTCAGGGTTGGTAGCGAGATCCTGCCCCAAGTAGAGGAGTTCAAGTATCTCAGGACCTTGTTCACAAGTGAGGGAAGAATGGTGCGTGAGATCGACAGGCGGATCAGTGCGGCATCCGCAGTAATGCGAGCTCTGCATTGGTCTGTCGTGGTGAAAAAGGAGCTGAGCCACAAGGCAAAGCTCTCAATTTACCAGTCGATCTATGTTCCTACCCTCACCTATGGTCATGAGTAATGGGTAGTGACCGAAAGAACAAGATCGCGAATACAGCGGCTGAAATGAGTTTCCTCCGTAGGGTGTCTGGGCTTTCCCTTAAAGATAGGGTGAGAAGCTCAGTCATCCGGGAGGGGCTCAGAGTAGAGCCGCTGCTCCTCCGCATTGAAAAGAGTCAGATGAGGTGACTCGGGCATCTGATCAGGATGCCTCCTGGACGCCTCCCTGGTGAGGTGTTCCAGGCACGTCTAACCAGGAGGAGGCCCAGGTGAAGACCCAGGACACACTGGAGGGACTATGTCTCTCGGCTGGCCTGGGAACGCCTTGGGATTCCTCCGGAAGAGCTAGAAGAAGTGGCTGGGGAGAGGGAAGTCTGGGCATCTCTGCTCAAGCTGCTGCCCCCGCGACCCGATCTTGGATAAGTGGAAGAGAATGGATGGATGGATGAAAATTACAATGAAAAGAATGAAAACTAAAGTTTAGGACTGGTCTAATCAACGTCCAGATCTAACCTACAAAAGACATGCTTTAAAACCTACTGATGTTTCTTAATTAATTCAGTTCAGCAAAGAAAAGTGGGCTAACATTCCCCCTTACAGATTCTAAAGAGTGATATTGAATTACATAAGAAGTGCTTGGTTGCAGTCATTGCAGCCAAAGGTGATGCAGTAAGTTATTAAGTTGAAGGAGGGAATTATCTTTTCCTTCAGTTCCAATTGGTGTTAAACAAATTTGTTCATCTAATAAATGACATGAGATAGAACAGTGTTGTATTCTTCACTTGAGCACCTTTTATCTAATGTAAAATTTTTGTTTGAAGGCCTGGAACAATAATACAGCAAGTAAAGAAGAGGTAAATATTTTTTAATGGCATTGTTCATTTCAGTACAAGTAAATTTCAGTAGAAACTAAAATCAGATTTGCACAGTTTGACCAAAAAATAACAGAATATATGTCAGAAAGTTTTTTAAAAATCACTTTTATTTTTGCAATATTTGGTTGTTCATTTTTCATTCTGTAGGCATATAGGTACTATATCTGTGCTGTACAGAAAATCATCTTTATATGAGGTATTTCATTCACTTCTGTGCTCCGTCCATGGTGGGGTTGTGAGCACGAGGCCAGGCTTTGACATAAGCAGTGAGTGCTATGGGTGCAGCTGATCTGGTTTACAATATTTAGGGTGACTTCCTTGAGGATTTTACACTGCACTCTTGTGGAGTTGGGTGATATGACCAAAAGAACTTATCAAAATAAAATAGCCTTGGACACTAATATAATTATCACAATATGCTATTAGTGAGGCTGTATGTACACTAGAAAGATGAATTTCACTTAAAAAAAATTTTGAATGTTCACCAAGGCTTTAATTTTATTTTAAGCAGATAAATGAAAATAAATACTAATGTCTAAGTATTAAAAATGCAAAGATGGCTGACTGATTCACTGCAAATGAAGGCCCACTAGTAGAAGCAAAGTGGGAAGAAGATCATTTAGCGAAGCTCAAAGAAGATGTGCCATAAAGATTGAGTGTGTGCCAGGCTTGGTGGCAGTGAGTGTAGGTGTTACTTTGTCAGAACCAAAATTGGAAGGTGAGAGAAGTCCTCGGGTCTAAGACCAGCAAGCAGCGAAGGTATCACTTGGTCAGCTTAAATGCTAGTGCAGCTCAGTTAACGGGGCTCCCATGACTAGAACAGAGGGAGGGTGAATAGGGTACATGGTCCATGATATTATTTCTTTTCACGTATTCTTTTCTGCACAATACTTAAAACTTTAAATACATTGCATGGGCCACATAAATGTGCAGTCTGTAAACATTACTGCTGTTTATAATTAGTTAAACTGGATTCAGAGTTAGAACTTTATTGTCTGGTTATGGCTTTTGAGGTAAAGCTGTTTTAATAAGACAAAAACAAAAAATAATTAATAATAATACTGTAGTACTGTGTCCCTGACCTCCCCCTCCCCAACCATTCCCAGGTGAACGAAAGACTGGTAATAAACTCAAAAACAAATTCTTGAGTGAACAAAGTAAAAACCCTCATCTGAGTTTACTTCAGTTGGGTCAATACTATTGCCTGACACATATTACCGTAGTGAACATTGCAAGGTTAGATTTGCAGTTTACTGTACTTTTTATTTGACTTTCAGTTCTTTTCCATTATGTTACTTTATTTGGTGTTTATTTCAGTTCTTAGTGATTGAAACTTTTATAGCTCCACTTTCTCTGAGGTAAACTGCTGTTTCCATACATTAGGCTTTGTTTAATTTGTATACTGATTTTCATCCAAATTTTTTAAGACATTGTAACAGTATAAGATTACATATCAAAGCATTGCATTCTTCATTTGTGCTATACAATAAAATTATTTTATACCCACAATTCCCATCATTCCTTGCCTGTTTCAATTCTAAAGAATACAGTTTTCTGTAAAACAGTTTTGCAAGGGCCATCAACAAAAAAATCAAGGTAAATGACTTGGAATAGCAGGAACTGATCAACAACAGCAATGTTTTACTCAAGGGCATTTGTATGTAGAATATTGAAGAGTAAGTAGATCCAGTGATGCCCCTGGTTTAAAAAAAAAAAAAAAAACTACAAATATTATATGCAGAAAAATATTTAGTTAATTCTAACAGCACATCTGATTAACAGACAGCACTATAACCAAGCCTCATTGTCTTACGAGTTGTCCTGAGCAAAGCCTGGGAACACAGCTAGTTATTTAATAAACTTGAAAATAAAATGCATTAATATCCATACGCCTCTGTGTTTGTACTTATTGTAGCAGTATTTACTCTGTCGTAAATTAATTGACTCTTCAAAACAAAAAAGAGTTGGGGAATGACCCCGTGTATTGTCCAGTGGATCAGGCAAAAGAAAATATATGCAAAAGCAGTCAAAATTCTTCAAAAAAGCAATTGACAAATGGCAACAGAAAAGTGGTGTTTTTATACAGAACAAAATGGTTGGAGGAAATGATGTGGTAGGAGATGACGTCATAACCGATAGACGGAAGTGACATCATCATCCGGAGACCAGAAGTGACATCGTTATTGCTGTGACAGAAGTGATGTCATTATCGAGAGACTGGAAGTGACGTTGCCATCGGGGATTGATTGTGGAAGTGACGTTGAGTGGCCATCTTGGGAATCGGAAGTTGGTGTGGTGAGTAAAATGGATTAACTGTCTTCTTTTGGTCTGATGAAAAAGAGAGAGAGGCATTAGTACCATAAATTAACCCTTCATCTTGCTTTATTTCACTCACCTCAGGGCTTGCTGACTGTCTCCTAAGCACGTGTGTGTGACAATTCTTAAATTCTCTGTAAATAGCCTCCTGTAAAGCGCCATTACTAAAAATATGATCATAATATATATTGTAATATCTTAATCTTGTATTATTTGTACACCACCCTCATTTTCTGGTTGTCTCATTGAGCAAGAATGTTAATGAGCTTGCCTGCTAATCACAAACACACTACAGCTCTTTACCTTCACTTGTATTAAGTTGCTAGCTGGTTGCTGTAGTTAACAAAGGCATGGTTATTGTACTGTCTAGAAATTCTCTAATGTGGTTCTGGCTGTATGTGTATATGGACTGAAGTACAGGAAGCTAACTTCATCCTTTGCAGTACGGGGCACAATTTACTGCTGCAGATGGAAGGAAGTGGTTGAAGAATAAGATACGCAACTAAAATAATAATTTGGGATGTTAGTTTGAGAAGTTTTTGTTTAATTCTAGTTTCAATTTCTGCTTGTGTCTTACTTGTTTTTAACATACTGCTCACTGTTTTGGTGGTAGGAGCCAATGAGAATGCATACTACAGAGCATGGCAAAAGATGCACCAGTGTTATTGTTGTTGACTGATAAAAAACAGTCACTAACAGTGAAATGACTCTCAGAAATGGCAATTTTAATCCCATTAAAATATCAAAAGCAATCTCATTCATATGGCAGTTATTTTCTATTGTCATTGAAATGAAAGGAAACAGCTGCCATTTACTTGCAGCAATATCTATTCAATAGTCATGTGTACAACAAGCCATAGGTCTGCACCTCATTTATGTGCCACTGTGAAGAAGCAATCCAAGCTGACATTTACAGTAAATAAAAGTGTCAAGTGACCTAAAAAATGTTAAAAATGTATGGAATTAGTTCTTGGAAGTAGTTCTTGATTTTAATTCGGCACTTGATTGACACTTCAAGGCATATACACTTTGCAGAGCAAGACATACTTTTGTTGATGAGTGCAGGAATAAAGTAGGTTCTGGTTTTGAACGAGTGGGTTGAAACCTTTACAATGTAAGCAGAATTAGAATTTTAAAAATCTGTCCTGCACAGCACATTAAGATCATTAAAAATGAGTCACCACACGATAATCGCTAGTTAGGATTATAAAATACTACATACTTACAGTATGTATATCATGTTATCGCCCACTCCTTGTTCCAAGTGTTTTCCATTTTAGATAACTGCTTTTCAGTGGAGTCACGCAGCGTTAGAAATGGCTGTATAAACCTTTGCAGTCTGACTGATATCAACAAAGTTTTTTGTGTTCTCTTTCTCTTTCTTTGCTGGTAATATGACATGATAACATGGTAACATGGTAAAAGTCAAAATTAGTGAAGTGTATTACAAGCAGGGCTGGCTGTAATCAGCCAATCAGCTGTCTCTATCCCATTAATTGGGTTAATTTAACTGGTGGGCAAATCATTTTTCACACAGTGCCAGTAGGTGTAAGGTAACTGTTTTTGTAATCTTTTTAATCTATGGAAATAAGTAAAATATGTTTTTTAAAAAACCATGGAACCATACATCTAATATTATTTGATTGAAGACCTGAACATATTCCGTGTCAAATTTTTGCATTAGTAGAGGAAATCTGGAATGGGATCATATTTTTACACTGCCCTGTACTTTATACTGTTAGGACAACTATGAAATTTTAGTTCCCTTTACCTTCATGTTAAAAAAATCAAATCTGTAAAACAACGCAACTCAGAAGCAAACACATTTTAAAAAGGTCACTGATTCTGGTTTGTATTTTAATAAATTATTAGCTCTGCCAAAATGCTGGGCACACACTTTCCTGTTACTTGGACTGTTTAATCAGAGCTGACCTACAATTATTTTTAATTAACAGCAGCCCTACGGGACCTGAGAAAATGATCATATGGTAGGGTAACAAGAAGTAGGTCAAGCATTCCCAGAGCTCAATAAAGAATTCTGACAAAAATGCATAAAATGTTTATCAGTATTTGAAAAACATGCACACAATAATATTAACAGACTAAATTGTATTCTGTATCTATTATTGAAAAGTATAATCATTTATATGTAATGTAGTGTAAAAATATATTCTCACATAATAAAATGAATACAGCAATTCTCTAAAGACAAAATACAGCTTTCTCATTTCCTACTTTGTGTGAGTAAAATGCAAAAAATCTGGGAGATGTCAAGCAGCAGTCACCGACAGTCTGTTTCAGCACAGATTTTGCTTATCTAAATTAATACAAATCACAAATACAGATGGATCTAACTGCTTCATCTTTATCCGCTATGTATGTTTGAAGTTTTATTATTATTTAGATAGGTGATACTTAATACCTTGTCAGCGCACTGTATCAAATGTCTCCCTTTTTATTTTTCTTAAAAACTGTTAGCCTCACTACATAAAATAAACATTGCTTTGGAAAACCATTCAGATGCATTGAAAATGAGACAAGTTATATTCCTTTACCTTTTTCAATTAAATTCAGTTCAACTTCTTTTTGTATAGTTCTCTTCACTGAGTGCAGGCACAGCAATGACAAGTTCTCAGGTCAAATACAAATACAGATTTTGCAAACTGCTAATTACTGTACATAATGAGCACATATTAAGACACAGATTTTTTTAAACATACAGGAAAAAAAAGTTACTTGAAACTGACTAATCTAAATGAAGCCAAATAATATCTGTCTATGAAATCATTCTTGAGCTATGACCGTTACCGTTTAAAATGCGATGTTGCATTTTAGAAAGAACTTCCTAATTAGCAGATACCATAAACTAAGTAAAAAAAAAGAAATATACTGCATGTCTAAGTATTCAGTCCCCACTCACTAATATTTGGCAGAATCATCCTAGGCCCTGATAAAAGGTCTTTTTGAAGTAGGTGTCTGCCATCTTTGTACATTGATATGCTTTATGTCATTCAAGATTCTATAAAAGTGTATGTTGACATTAATTCTCAATGGAGATGAGGACTGAAAATTTGCCTTTTTTACTTGTGAACTTCTCATAGTGTACATAAGGTAATGCATGATTATCTGTTGCAATTTCTCAGTGTACTGTATGTGAGTCTATAGCTGCAGGTGGAAGCTGCCGTCGCTATACTTTGTATATAAGAGCCAATGTTATTTACTTATTCACCTTTATTTATTTACTTACTTCCTACAATGTAAAGTCACAAGTAGACTGGAGAGCTTTCCGTGTACATATACAAAGTACAGCGACGGAAAAAGTGCGACGTGCATTCTTCCTCCGATGTAGAACCGTCATCTTCATCTGAGTTCACCTCTGTTATAGCGCGCCTTTATGTGAAAACAGCAGTGTCAGATGGGGATGGGATCGTGAATGTGACTAAGAGAATAAAACTGAATCAAAAAAAACAAAGCTAACCTTTACAAGTATCATAAATTTATACCGGCTGTTACAGACTGAAATCAAATGTATGTTTTTATTCTAAGATAGTAAGAATAAGAGCAGCTCACTTCTCAAAACAGACTCGTCCGGGGTCAAACCCATGAAGGTTTGATTACCAGTCAACAGCTGATACCATTGCGCCACTGAAGCGGTTGTTGCAAATGCGTGTCAATGTCGCACCCTAACGTGGGTTCTTTTTCTGCAGTTATAGTCTTGAATAGAAGCGCACTTGTTCTGTTAAATTTGTACCTTTTGTGAAAGTGTTTATTTGATATTTGGACTTTAGGCTTCACACATTATACACTTCATGTCAACAACAACAACAACAACATTTATTTATATAGCACATTTTCATACAAAAAGTGCTTTACATAATGAAGAGAGGAAAAATAAAAGACAAAATAAGAAATTAAAATAAGACAACATTAGTTAACATAGAAAGGAGTAAGGTCCGATGGCCAGGGTGGACAGAAAAAACAAAACAAAACTCCAGAAGGCTGGAAAAAAAAATAAAATCTGTAGGGGTTCCGATATCTACATTTTGTCAATTATTACTAAAACATGAAAAATGTTTCTGTTTTAACGATGTGTTTACATAGATTGTTGTAGACGCGGAACACACATGAAATGCATGTGTTCCAAATAACGATATAGTATTTATAAAAGGTGTCATTTTGCTTGACTTCTCACTCTATACAACTCTAAGCAAATGACATGCAGGTAAACAGACTTGAGCTGAGAAAACTGTGCGGCGGTGGGGGGATGTGATAGTAGGCTGCTTGCTGCTTATTGACACATTTACAGGACAAATGATGCTGATGGAGAGGTGCAAAGTGATTTAAGGTGGGACGGATCTATGAGTTTTTTCGTAGGCTTTGGTAATTCTAGTGTTAAAACATACTAAAAGTCCTCAGTATAAGAAATAAGACTTCTCTTATGTAAACTGTTATCACGGAACAAAGCATAAAGTTAAATGTTATGTATAATCTCATTTTCTAATCCAAAATGTCCTTGTACAAATGAAGTCAGGATGCTCTAGCTCAGGGGTAGGCAACGTCGGTCCTGGAGTGCCACAGTATGTGCAGGTTTTTGTTCCAACCCAGTTCCTTAACGAGAACTCAATTATTGCTGATGAAGCACATATTGCTTAAGTGACATTTTAATGCTTCATTTTAGTGGTCTCGCTTGTTAAGGTTCTCCAACCTTAATTGCTTATTTCAATCTTAAACTGCTGCATTCAGTGTTTTAATTGCTCCTTATTAGCAATAAGATGTAAAAGACAAAGCAGCCAGCAGTTCTCCAGCTAGCTTTTTTCCAATTACATCTGTGTGTGTTCATCATGCACGGTTTGATTTAATAAAACACTTAATAGAAAAATGTGACAGACTGAAAATGATCTGTTTTAGGCTTCAAATCATTTGGATGATATCCTTGGAAAGGAAAAAAATCTACGATATAAAAGCCTTACATTGCACAGACTAACAAGCCATAAAATTAAATAAGGTCTGAGATTGGCAATGATTGGTTTCTAATTAAGCAATTGGGTTGAATGATAACCTGTAGCCACTGCGGCTCACCAGGACCGACATTGCCTACCCCTGTTTTACATCTTATTGCTAATAAGGAGCAATTAAAACACTGAATGCAGCAGTTTAATATTGAAATAAGCAATTAAGGTTGGAGAACCTTAACAAGCGAGACCACTAAAATGAAGCATTAAAATGTCACTTAAGCAATATGTGCTTCATCAGCAATAATTGAGTTCTCGTTAAGGAACTGGGTTGGAACAAAAACCTGCACATACTGTGGCACTCCAGGACCGACGTTGCCTACCCCTGCTCTAGCTTAAAGGGCAGACAGTTTTAGGCACTTTTATTTTTCCTTAAAATTCCTCCCTTTTGTTCAGTCACAACAACTAATTAAAGTTTTTTACTAAGTTTTTTAAATCATCATAAAAGTTATGGACTTATTCTAAATCATGGTTCAAAAAGAGATTTCATTAGCTATAATGCACAGTCATCTTGACATAAAGACAACCATAATACGAATCACCAGTTGCTGTTATTAGCAAGTCCTGTCACCATCTAGAAATATAATGGTGATCATCGTTAAATAACAGTAATTTGATATCAAAGATAGTCTACTATTGGCTTTAATAGGAGCTTGGATCCCTTCCTCTTCTGTAACAGGGTGGCCATGAAAGTTTGGAGTCAACAGTTAAATTAGGCCAAAATAGTAAGTCCCAGACTATCCTTTGGGAAAACCTGAATAAACATTTTATCTACAAACAAGGTAAGTACCATTAAAGAGCAACTGGTGTTATGCCTAGTGTGAAGAACCAACCTTGCAGCAGTGGGTGACAAATAGAACTGACCCTCTGCAATAGTTACTTCATATTAGTGTTCCAAATTAAGTTAGTTTCAGACGCTTGGAAATGTTGGAATATTTTATTTTATTTTTTTTAACAACCTTTTAACAAAACAGTAGCAATAAACAAAGCAAACAGTGTGTCAGATGTGTATCATATAATATATATCAATGGTACTTTTGCAGTGCACATTTTTTAGTTATCAGTGTTATTGAATTAAAACCAAATGTTCACTTTCTCCAGTCTTACAACAGCTGATATTTGTTTACTAAAACCAAGAGTAAAATATTCTTATCTTAAATAATATTCTTAATCTGTTGATAATAGTATAAACTCATTTTTAATAACACATAAAATGTTATTACATTCACAATATTTAAGACTTGAAGAATAAAATGGTAACAATTTGAAATATTAATATAAAACTACTGTTTTTATGTGTTTTCATACCAATTTGGAGAATACAAAATCTGTTAAACTTGATGTGTGATGATTTTTAAAAGCAATCTGATTCATTTCTTTTTCATTACACGTTAAACTTTGGCAGATCCAATGTGGGCCTGTATAGTAAACCAGACGTTCCCATCCATGAGTGAGACAGGGCATGTCTGCCCACAAGCACATGAAGCTTAGACTCAGCAGACTACATTGAGGAAACCATTAGATGGTTCAGTTGGTAGGAAGTTGAAGACATTCCACAATGCACAGTGAGGCATGTAATAAGCCCTGGTCATCCACTGCTCCCAGCTAGGTGTAATTTGAATTACAGTGGAACCTCTGGTCATGACCATAATTCATTCCAAAACTCCGGTCGCAACCCGATTTGGTCGCGACCCGAACTAATTGCCACTGTAAGATTCTATGTAAATACAATTAATCCATTCCAGACCATACGATCTGTATGTAAATATATTTTTTTTTAAAGATTGTTAAGCACAAAATAGTTAATTATACCATATAATGCACTGTGTAATAGTAAACTAAATGTAAAAACATTGAATAACACTGAGAAAACCTTGAACAACAGAGAAAACTAACATTGCAAGAGTTCACGCTACACCCTTACAAACTGCATTGAAAAACATTGAACAACAGAGAAAACTAACATGCAAGAGTTCACGCTACACCCTTACAAACTGTTCGCTGTAAACACTTTTTTTAATGAGCTTTAAGCACAGGGGAAAAAAATGAAAATTTGAAAAATCCTTAATTTATACAAAAACTAACCATAAATTAACCAAGAAAACTAACCTTGCATGAGGTTAATAATTTCTTTCTTTAATTCGATTTCAATTTTCTTCTAACCTTTCTTCTCACCAACACAACCACTCTTCACTTGCTTAGAGGCCATGGTTAATTGCAAAATTAATGCAAAAGCACATGAAATAGAGCACAGAGTTCACAGTGAATGCATGCACGTCTGACCGAGAATAATGTACAGGGAGAGACTGAACACGTACGGAAATCATTGGCACGTACGAACCAGAAGGGAAACTGGCTGGCTGCCAGTGTTTTTGTTTGCCACCCGAGTGTGTGGTCGTGAACAGATGCAAAGGTTTGGCGAACTTTTTGATTGTAACCTCATGTGTACGTGTTCTGAAACGTTCATAACCAGAGGTTTTACTGTATTTGTAATTCACAAAAGTAAAAGTGAATGGCAAAGCCCAATTGTTTAGGTTCTAAAACCGGACAGCTTGGTTTGGTTCTGTATAGAATTAGGATGCTTGAATAAATTCTCAAAGTTTGATGCATACCCAATGCCGCATATTGATAACTTGTTGGAAAAACTTGGGCAAGCCTCATATATTTCCACCTGGATCTCATGAAAGAGTATTGGCAGGCGCCCCTAGAGGAGTGCAGTTGTGGAGAAAGCCACATTCACAACTCGAGACAGGTTGTTCGAATTCACCAGGTTTCCTTTTTTTCTCCATTGTGCACTGTTGACTTTTCAGCGGATAATGGATTGGATTCTGTGACCTCATTCCGCATATGCTGGAGGGTATCTTAATGTGGTCATTTTTGGTAATGTTTGCAGGTCGCATCTCAGCAACCTGCAAGTGGTGCTTGACAGTTTGAGGCTGGCTGGATTGACAGCTATTCTTAAGAAGTGTAAATTGGATATGTCAATGTATGATTAAACTTCAGTTCTACAAGATGGGTTAGATGCTTGCACCTCTACATTTGGAATGCAGGTTCAAGCTTTCCTCAGTCTAGCTAGTTATTACAGATAATTCATTCCGAATTTTGCACATAGAGCTACCCATCTCACTGACCATATGAAGGGCATCAGAATTGTCTGCTTTGTCAGGACTGATGATTGTGAGAGGGCCTTCACTAACTTAAAAGCTGCTTTATTGTCCTTCCCAGTTCTGTGGAATCCGGACTTTTCATTCTACAGACAAATGCAAGTGCTTTCAGTTTGGATGCAGTGCTCTCTCAGTGTTTTCGACAGAGAGGAACATTCCGAGACATTTCTGAGCAGGAAATTACTCCCCAGGGAGCGTAATTACTCAACCATTGAGAAAGAATGTTTGGCTATTAAGTTTGCAGTGAAAACCCTCCGCTACTACTTTTGGTGTCAGAGTTTTACCCTGGTGACTGACCACACTCCACTCCAGTGGCTCTACAGATAGAAGGATACAAATGCTTGGTTCACTCAGTGATTTATTAGCTTGCAGCTATTTGCTTTTGATGTTTGCCATTGTCCCAGTGCTGTGCATGTCAACACTGACATTCTCACACGTCTGGCCAAGCCCGGCTTAGGGTGGTTGCTTTGTGTGTGTGGTGTGAACAAAGCTGGGAGGGTAGATGTGAGAATTTTGAGCTGTTTTGAGAAACTACCCAACTGTGCTGCACACCAAAACGTGGTTGATGATGTAGACATAAGTTTAATATGTCACTGTGATCTGTGCAAATATATCTCATAGAACCTGATTTTTTTACTTACATTACAAACCATGTGGTACAGCAGACACATAGCCAGATTAAGTACACAGAGAACTGCCATGCAAGCAATATGACAAAAAGATTGATTAGCACAAATGGAAACTGTTCAGTCAGAGTGTGGGATGCTGTAAACATGTGTCATTTTCTTTGTATGTTAAGTCAACACAAACTTGTGTCCTTGTTTGTAGAGCACTGGAGCCTTATATGGACTTGCATGTTTGTTTGAGGGGACCCTGGTCCTGTAGTAACAATATAAAGCCTTGGAAAGTTGCCCGGCACACCTGGAAGCCAACTGACGGATGGATAACATTGTCACATGTTCCTGACAATGCCTTCCACACTTGCATTGATAACACCAACAGAATCCAATCCTCAGGCCCACATTCCAGGACAGGGTTTTGTCACTTTCTTCATTCGTCTGTGTACTATCTACAGTGTAAGTCGACATTAAACTCAAGCTAAGTGTATTCCACCCAAGCGTTTATTACTTAACATTACTTCCATATCACTGGGGAAGGATAGCACCATTCAATTTATATCTATATAGATTTAGGTTCTGCTGTGGGCTGGCGCCCTGCCCAGGATTTGTTTCCTGCCTTGCGCCCTGTTTTGGCTGGGTTTGACTCCAGCAGACCCCCGTGACCCTGTAGTTAGGATATAGCGGGTTGGATAATGGATGGATGGATGGATGGATAGATTTAGGTTAGCACCACGCTGCAATCATTAACAAACCCATGCTCAGGGAGTGTGAGGATACAATTGGCGCTGCGAGCAGGATAGTGGCTAATGTACTTGCCACACTTGTACTAATAATGTATTGCTTATTTAAAAAATGTGCTTCTGATAATTCTGGCATTGGAGTGACCGGCCAAATGCCCGGATGGGAATATGCTAATCCATGGAAACCAGTAGCTGAGTTATTTAATAAATATACTGCCTGACAGCCTGGTCAGAACTGGAAACTAATGTAATATCCCCAAAAGTTTGGTGCTGGAGTTAGATTTACATCATCAGGACAAGAAATCACAAAAAGCCACTGCTGATTTAGGATGGCTTTTGTTAACTGTGCTACGTGAGTTGGACTTAAAAGTCCAAGGCAAGACTATGGAATTTAGGGTGCTAAAAAGGGAAATAGAAAACTTAAAGGAGAAACAAGTAATCACTCGAGAATGCATGGAAAATGCCACATCCTGAGCAGATGATTGGAAAAATAAATGCACTACTTTAGCAGTACGTTTAGTGCATAATAAAAGATGAAAAATAGGAGAAAAAATCCTGTTTCCTCTTTAAAAGTACGAGCTATAATAATAGGTGAATGGGATCCGGAAACATGGGGTGGAGAGGTATATAACTCTGATAGTGAAGATGTTGTATAGTGGGAAGAAGATGAAAATGATAAAGATGTTAAAAATAACAGTTTTGATATCATAGAGTGAGACCAGTTGTCCAGAATAAAGTAAAAGAACACCTGGGTGGACAGCATAGACTAACCCAAATGATACGAGATTTTACCCAAGCTGAGTTCATGGAAATTGAAAGCATTATCAGGGGATAAGGTGGTGATAGTTGTCATTTAACAAATGCACAAATTAAGCATTTAGGCTCTATTACCACGAACCCTAAATTACGAAATACACTATGAGGGATAAAAAATCCAGTGATTGTTTCAATAGTAGAATGGGTTGTAAACTCTGTGAAACAAATGTGGTCAGACGAGACACAGAAGATATCAGCTGTCCTTGGTGCACCGCTGCTGTGGCCATTCAGCAGATTCGAGAAATGGGTGTACAATCTGCTATTTATATATCTGCCCAAGGCGGCACGTTTTCTGGCCCTGATGGGGAAGTATTCACAGCCGGACAGCATAACCAACTATTAAAAAACACACTAAATCATTTAAAAGGGGCTCTGCTATCTGTGCACGCCAGAGTCAATCAACAGATAGCGTGGGATGTAGACGCAATGTTAGGTCAGTTAGATGAACTGGGTGCTAGTTTGACACCAAAGTGGCTGCAGCCTTTCAGCATCCAGTGTTGTTTTATCATGTCTCTGGTAAAATAAAGTAATTACAGTGGCTTTTTGTGTTTTAAATTTGTAATTATTTAAGCTCACATTGCAGAGGTCTGTTTTGAATTTTACTTTAAAAAGTCTTTTTCATTTTGTCATTGTCAAAAAAGGCAAATGAAGACCATTGTGATTCAGTGTTATTTGTCAACCAAGGGAGCACAATAGTCACAGAAGAAGTGTTGGGCCACCAACAAGGACACCTTTTTTAATACATGCACACAGTCCTTAAACAAAAACAAGCACTTGATGGCATGTTCAATAAAGCAAAATGATAAAAGTAGGTTAATTTAAAATGAAACAAGAGGCTTCATCAGTCTTTTCTTGGGTGCTTCAGTTTCAGGAAGGAGCTCCAGTCATTAGTCTCCTCTATCATGAGTGAGATGCTCCATGTCGTTTTTATAGTGGAGTGATCACAGAGGGTGAAGTCAGTCTCTCTCCATGGTAGATTCTCCGGGCTGTGGGATGAAAGGGACAAAGGATATCAGCGACCATGCCCCACCAGAGTGGTAGTGCTTACCTCAGATGAGACCTGAATGCAAACTTCAGACGTGTAAGTGTGGCATATTTAATAATAAAAACATCCAAGGGGTGAATATTTTTCAATTGATGGCAAAAATACAAATATATACAATTATTTCTAAATTTTATAAATATAACTCTCACACTACTGCAGTTTTCTGAATGCAGAAATAAAAGATACACAAATACATTTTAGGATATCTTAAAATACATCAGCAGGAATGTTAAGATACCTGAAATACATTTTCAGATACTGTAAAAATAACTTCCTGTGCATATTAAGATATCTCAGTTATACTTTCAGATATCTGAAAATAACTTCCAGTGCATTTCAAGATATCTTAAATATTGTGTCAGGGGGCCGGGGTCCATGCCCGGTCGGGACACCCCTGCACACTATATCCAGGGGGAGCAGCCCTGGACAGTGCAATACCTCCCCATGGACGCTAGATGGCCGCCCCCCTGGGTTGGAGCAATGCCTCAGTTTCCCACAGGGCTCCATGGGAATTGGAGTTGGGTGCAGCCCTGTTGGGTCCCGCAGGCACTGCCAGGGGGTGCTGTGTTTGGGACCCCTGAGCCCTTCTGGGCAGCATATTCATCACACCCGGAAGTGTAGCTGGAACTCGGTGATCAAGTACCTGGAGCACTTCCGGGTGAACTATAAAAGGAGCCAGCGACCACCACTCAGCGGCCAGAGTCGGGTGGGAGGAGGACAAAGCTTGCTGAGGAGGAGTGATGGTGCCAAGAAGAAGAAAGTGCTGTGTGTTAGTAGTGGGCTGTGATTTGGGACTGTGTATTGCCTGTGGGACACAGGGAAGACGTGCGCCCACAGGGGAAGAAAATAAATAGTTTTATTTATTTTACATGTGCCTCCCGTGTCCAATCTGTGTCGGGTTGGGGGCTATATAGTGTCCTTCTTACACTATGTTTCGAGATATCTCAAAATCACTTCCTGTAAAATTTCTTATTCTTTTATTTCTTATTCTTTAATTGGAACTTCCTGTCTATTTTAAGATATCTCAAAATGTATTTAAGATATCTCGAAATGCACTGGAAGTTATTTTGAGATATTTTAAATGTAACAAAATTACTTCCTTTTTTTAATAACACCTCCGCTCATTAAAGTTGACAGAGGGTGTTGTGCAATGCATGTTTTGATTAAGTAGTGTTTTGTGGTTGAATATTCATAATAAAGCTTTAAAATATTGCGGCAACAATTTTTATCGTCTTATTCAGAGTTTATGTAAAGTATTGCCATTAAAAAGTGTAAAAAAGTAAATTTACAAAAATTGTCTTTGATCATGATTGCTGCAGTACTCTGTACAGAAAGGGAAACCTATGTTTATTGTCGTATAAAATCACAAGTTTGCAATAATGGGATTGTCATAAAACACAAGGTAAGCTTTTACAATTCTGTGCATGTCTAATACCGAAAATTGTCCCTGTTTTCTTAAAATAGAAAGGTACGTGCATTTACATTTTTAATCAACATGAATTCACAATAACACAAGCAACTCCATAATAGTAAGACATATTTTTTGAAAATTACACCATTAGCCAGTAGCAACAAAAAATGCTCTTGTTTAAGGGGTATGATTAAATCCCCTTTCTTGTGATAGTGTTTTTGTAGTTTACTCATACAATTTTCTGATTTCTTCCATTGTTTATTTGACATTTGAGGCATATGCGGAGTTAAGAAAAATATTAACTGCTTTATATCATTTACCTTGTTTGTGTTCTGATGTGAAACCATGCCAGTGATTATTTAACCTGATCTCATCAGAAACATAACAGTTAAAGGGTGTTTTAACCTAGGCCATATCATCTGTTCAAGAAGCTGAAGAAGTAGTTGAAGCAGATAACTTTGCAGCTTCTTCTGTGAGACAAATTAGAGCTTTATTTAGAAGAAGTGCATGGAGATCACCTTTATCTGGGGGTCTGTATTATTTTAGCATTTTTAAATATATAAGGATATATGTATGTATTTAGATTCATTTGATCATACCTTGATAAAATATTTCCACTGGTTTTGATTATTAAAACTAATGAACATTTATCCACTGTTAGGAGAATAATCAGAAGTAGAAAAGAAAGCATGTTGAGCTGGCAAAATTTCTTACTTGCACTTAAATGGACCCCACTGGCGAAGGCCTTTAAAAAAGGTCACCCGTTTACTTTCCTTAACAAACTTTACTGTTTATTGATTTATAATTTCCAAATATCTTATAGGGAAGGTTAGTCAACAACATTATAAGTGTTGTATATTTTTAAGTTTAAAGAAAATTTATGAGTGAAGGCTATACCACCAGAAGTAATTTATAATAATCCATCCATTATCCAACCCGCTATATCCTAGCTACAGGGTCATGCTGCTTGTTTTTTTTTCTTCTATCAATTTAAATCCTTTATCTGTTTTTTCTTTCAACTAGTTTAAAATAAAAAAATATATATTTTCTTTAGTGACACATACATACTTCATACATTAGAAGCAATAATATGTTTCTATATATTCAGTAGTATCTTGAGATAATGCTTGTTGTAGAACAAGAACATAATCACAGTGAAATAAAGTCTGACTTTTTTCTTTCTCATATCACTGCTGCAACTATCAAGAGGCTGTTCAGTAATCATATACATCATTATTGTTAGTGTAATGCTGCAGCACTTGTATTAAAGTATAATCTTGGATAGATACGCAAAAGAAAAACTCTAAATTAAACTATAAATCGTTGTATACAAGGTGTTCTTCAGGGATGCCAGTCCTATTTAAATAGTAAATATTGCAGTTACAGAATATATGTTTCCACACAGGTACAAGCGTATTATTTATTTGGGGTGGGGGGTGGTCTAAGAGTCTTCACAGATTAAATGTATTTTGATTTTTTTTTGCAGAGACTACAACAAGAAAAAAGTGAAGATCAAAATGTGATATATGGAAGCAACTTTTTCCTTCTTCAGAAAAATAAAGAAAAGTATGATCCACCTCCCTCAGAACTTTCATGTCTTACAAAAAATGAATTTGGTTCGTATTAGTTAAGTAATTTCTTTAGACAACGTAGTTGCTTTCAGATGCGGATTTGTTCATACCACCATCCCAAAAATTCTTGACTACATACATATTTGCATATCCTTGTAAAACTAATGTTCAGCAAATATATATATATATCCATCCATCCATTTTCCAACCCACTGAATCCGAACACAGGGTCACGGGGGTCTGCTGGAGCCAATCCCAGCCAACACAGGGCGCAAGGCAGGAACCAATCCCGGGCAGGGTGCCAACCCACCGCAGGACACACACACACTGGCCAATTTAGAATTGCCTACTGTGTGAGGAAACTGGAGCACCTGGAGGAAACCCACGCAGACACGGGGAGAACATGCAAACTCCACGCAGGGAGGACCCAGGAAGCGAACCCGGGTCTCCTTACTGCGAGGCAGCAGCGCTACCATTTATGTATGTATGTATGTATGTATGTATGTATGTGTGTGTGTGTGTGTGGGTGAGTGTGTGTGTTTGAGTGTGTTTATAGATCTGGTAATGTAGAAAGTCTGATGTGTGTTAATTGAATATGGTGGCGCATTGGAAATGTAAGGAAAGGAAATCCTTGTTATCAAAACTCACTTTTCCCAATTTTAAGTAATATAGAGCATCATTTTCCCAATGAGTTATAAAAGCTTGATTTGGATTCTTCCAGTTGAATAAAATTAGCTGTTGTGCAAGCAGTGTAGAATAGGACCTCACAAAACAGTTTTCATAGCAGTTTTAAATTACTACACTAATTATGTATTCATCCAGTATGCAGATGATTTATGAAATTGCATTACATACAGTAATTGTCTCTCTGATGAGTAGCCTGGGACTCAAGACAGATATAGAATCAATTCTTCGGTTAAAAGGAACTGGACAGTTCCTCAGTCAGTGCAGTTTATTATTGAAGCTATCCAAATGTTTCTTTACACTTAACAGGATTTAGTTTTGCCAAAGCCAAAAAAGGGAGATGTTTACATAGACTACAAACCAAAGCTGCTGCTCAATTCTAGGAAAAAGTGTGGAAAGGCAAAATATTCATAATTTTTCACCATGACATACCACTACCAATTCAGGTAGAAATCTCAATAATTTTTATAATATATTAAATTGTGCATGGATTTATATGATACTTTCTCTGAAGAATCTTAAGTGAACATCTATAATGTAAAGTCTGCAGTTGTGCTTCACTGCATGTTAATTACACTATGTCACTCAATTGAATTCACATGGTTTTTATGTATTACTGTATATTTAAACACCACATTCCTTTGTACTTTTCCCTTTGAAGACGGAGCATCTATCCATAGCACTAGAAGAATCAGAAGTTAGAACAGAAATACCAGGTCAAGTGCATATAGAAACAAGTTATCAGGTATTTATTGCTTATTGTTGTGAGATACTGCTATATTAAAAACATTCCATATAATGTTAGTAAATAAATTTCATTACTTACTATGGACACTGCTGTTGATTAAATTCAGTATAAAGATAAATCCTTAATAAAACAAATAACATTGATATTTTACTGTTAAAAATTAGTATTATTTTATTATTATTATTATTTATTCAGTTTTATGGACTATTGCTTTACCTGATTTATTTAATAGGGAGTGCAGGCAACATTGTCACAGGAGCCACATGTAGATAGGCTGAAAAACACAAGTGAACCACTAGCAGAAATAGATAGCCAGGAATGTAATTTTGTACTGCTGTAAACAGTTTAGGAAATTGTTTTAGAGTGAAAATCAATTGTTCTTTACTACAGTAATCTGTCCATTTATTGAAACTGCTTATGACATCATGAGGTGAAAGAAGGGAACAAACCCTAGTCAGCATGCCATTCAGACACTCCAACAGTCACTAGTACCAATCCAATTTAGAGTTTCTGATAAAACTAACAAAGAGGCATTTGAGATGTCAAAGGAAACAGGAGCTTATTGAAGAAAATGTAGATACAAACAATATGGGCAGGTCCCATAATGGGCATTTGAGCCCAGTGTCCTTATGTTTTGAAAAAGACCACAAATGTCTGCAGTACACTGTTCTTCAGACTTTAAAGAAATATCTGTTAAATTAGTTTAAATTATTTAGTTATGGTGAGTTGCATTGACAATATGGTAGTGGAGCCATAGCCAATCCTTGAAGCTGTGGATCCAAGACAGAAAATTCTGCATAGGGCACCAGTTTATGACAGTAATTCAGTCACCATCATGCATAAATCTAGTAAAAACTATTATACATTACAAATTGAATACTGTACATTGGACTCCATTTTTATAAAAGGAAATGTATCTCTTTTTGTTTTCCAGGAATTACAGTCAACAATCAATTAAGCCTTAAATTTGGTAAAAACCCCTTCACATAAGTGTGATGTTTAAAAATTCAGAGTATTTTCCAGCCAGATATCCTCTTTTAAGTCCTTTTCATACAGAAATTTTCTGTTGCTCTCATGTCTTGATTAGCCCCTTAAATTTCATACTACTGTATTTATGTCACAGTCCATTTTATTTACTTTCTTGATAAAAACATACTGTATTTTATGAGGTTTTTCAGAGTTTGAAGGTTTAATAGAGGAAGAAATTGTTATCGAAATAAGCAGGAAAACAATATTAAATGACATGCAGTGAATTTATAGAATAGCAAAAAAAAGTTTCATGTATATTTTATTGGAGAAGAAGGGTATGATTTTGGAGGATTAACCAAGGATCTTGTTTTAGAAACTGTGCCTTCACTGGTTTAAGGGCAAGGATGCTCTTATACATTGTATATCTCTCTATCAGTATCATAAAGCACAATAAGTCTTTACAATTGTGGGTAGAGTATAGTCTCATACATGTTAGCTAAAGAAATGTATCCCTCCAAGATTCTGTAGGTCAACATTGATTTCTATTGTATTTAATACTTCCACCATTCACCATAACATTCTTGTAGACGACTTTCTGGTTCATGTAAATGCTCCAGAGAGAATTCTCCTTAAAAAGCAATTAACATTAGAATTACCAAAGCTTACGAATAAACTCATAAATCCGGCCCACCTTAAATCTCTTCGCAGCTCTCCGTCAGTGTCTTTTGTCTTGTAAATGTGTCAATCAACATAAGAAACAAGCAGCCTGCTATACCATCCCCCCCACCGCCACAGAAAGGGCAAGAAGTTCCCCCAGCTCAAGCCTTGATTTTCTTGGAGTGCAGTGCTGGAGTTTTAGAGGGGAAATAATAGATTGTTATTTGGAATACATGCATTTCATGTGTGTTCTGTGTCTACAACAATCTATGTACACACATTGTTAAAAAACAGAAACGTTTTTCATGTTTTAGTAAAAAATGACAAAATGTTGACATGAACTGTATAATGTGTGAAGGCTGAAGTCCAAATTTCAAATAAACACTTTCACAAAAGGTACCAGGATAATACGACAGCTTCCATGGTGCAGTGGTAAGAACTGCTGACTTCGAAACCAGCTCTCTCGTCGTAAGTTTGCCGTTTTGAGTAGTGAGCTGCTGTTATTGTTAATATTATACAATAAAAACATACATTTGATTTGCGTCTGTAACAGCTGGTGTAAATTTATGGTACTTGTAAAAGTTAGCATTTTTTTTTTCACTTTTATTCTCTCAGTCACGATCACGATACAACCCCCCACCCAGATCTGATGCTGTTAGTTTTTATTTGAAACTGGGAATAACTTTATATGTGAGTGGTGTTTTGAGACAATGGAACTGGAAATTCTCTGATCTAGGGGGAAAAATGCTGACACACTAACGCTGGTGAACCTGCCTTCTTTGTAGCTCACTGTCACTTGAATTTTTTTTATTCAGTTTTATTGAGTGTTCCTGCTCACACTGAATTAGTATGCACCTTATGGTCCATGATGTCAAAGCCGCACTGAAAAAAAACAGAGACATAGGTGTATATATGATAATTGGAATAATTCATTTTATGACCTGTATAGTGCATTTTGGAAAACACTGTGACACTGATGCAACATTATTCATATTCATTCACATACCTTCTTGCGGTTGTAATCAGTGACGGCGTTTTTTTGTTTTTTTTTTATTTTGCCCAATCTCCACATTTTGGTGCATGGTGGTGTTTCTTTTGTACTCCAGGACATGCAGAGGAAAGAATAGTACAGAGAGATCAGTTCCTCATTATATACAATCATCAAATTCAAATGGTAACAGTTCCCACACACCCAAGGACCGTCCTTCCAACATTTATGACATGTGTACCTGTTGCAATGTACACACTTCTCTCTATGCTGTGGTCCCTATTACATTGAAGGGGCTCCTGATACTGACTGTGTTTCCTGGGAAAAGCAGCGGTCTTGGAACAGAAGCTTGTCGATGTTGCATCCTCTTTTTCTTTTTCCATCACCTTTTCTTGTAAGAAGTGACAACGAAGTTCCTCTGTAAGGTGAGTAAAGAACACTCTTCTTTTCTCAGTGGCCCCCGTGCATGCCTTGCACAGTACATATGCATTCATCACCGATAGGTCAAGGATGTTGTAGCACACAGCAACCGGCCACCCGCATGCTCCTGCTCGCACTGAATAAGCTCATGCCTTCAGGTTCATGATGTCAGCTCCAGGGGAAAAAAGAGACAAAATACATGTGACATTTTGAAGAAATCATTGTATGACCTGAATAATACGAATCAGAAAACATCATCGCACTAATGCAATATTATTTGAAAACAAACAGCGTCAGATCGGGTGTAAATTTATGCTGACGCTATTAGTTAGGGTCAAGAGGTGGGAAGGGAGAGCGTGAACATGACTGAGAGAATAAAACTGAAAAAAAGCTAACTATTACAAGTACCAAGCCACAATGTTTTCCGAAATGTACTATACAGGTAATAAAATGAATTATTCCAAATATCATAATATCCCAGCCCATTTTAATTAATTATCCCTAGGCGCGCATTCGGAAAGACACTCAGATGTTTTAGTGCAAGCTGGTATCAGTCTCGACCATGGCTTGAATATTCTGTTGTCTGTGATGGCAGCTTTTGCTTTGCCCGCCACAAATTTAGTGTTTCCAATTCAGACCGCGAGGACATATTCACCAAACACGGCTACACTAATTGGAAAAAAGCTCTAGAAAAACACGGTGGCGGCTTCCACAAACACACGTAGTATCGCGCACCTCAGAGCCATGTCTGCATCACAGCACTCATCATTGGTGTGTCTTCAGCAGCATGCGAAAGCTCTTTCTCTATTTTGAACCGCATTCTCACTCCACTCCACCGCACAATGCTGCATTCAAAGAAGAGAAATTTAGTCATTCAGGCACATGAGAAAAACATCACAAAAAATCTAGACATGAATGAATTTATTTCAGATTTTGCCAAGAGTAACCGGAGACTGATCCTGTAGATAATATCCAGGTTAAACACTGGAAACTGATGTCCTATAGCCTCCCATGACTACAATAAGCCACATTTCTGTTCTTGCTCTCATATGTTGTATACATTTGACTTTATTGATATTTACCTTGTAGATGTAGTTCTATATTTGTTCACAAAAAATAATAATACAAGTTCCATTGCCTCTGTTAATTTTATTGAACAATAGGTTATGATTTATGCCACAATTTTTGCTTTTATATGTTATACTAGCAAAATACCCGCGCTTCGCAGCGGAGAAGTAGTGTGTTAAAGAGGTTATGAAAAAGAAAAGGAAACATTTTAAAAATAACGTAACATGATTGTCAATGTAATTGCGTTGTCATTGTTATGAGTGTTGCTGTCTTTTATATATATAATATACACACACACACACACATAAACATATATATACATATACATATATACATATATATACATATCTACATATACACATATCTACATATACACATATCAACATATATATACACACATACATACACACACATATACATATATACATATACACATACATACATACACATACATATATATATACACACATACATACATACATACACACACACACACATATATATATATATATATATATATATATATATATATATATATATATATATATATACATATCTACATATATATACACATATATATATATACATATCTACATATATATACACATATATATACATATCTACATATATCTAGACACACATATATACATACATACATTGACATATATATATATATATATATATATATATATATATATATATATATATATATATATATATATATATATATATATATATACATATCTACATATATATATATATATATCAAAATACCCGCGCCTCGCAGCGGCGAAGTACTGCTTTAAAATTTTTATTAAGAAGAAAAGTAAACCTTTTTAAACTGAGGGAAAATTAATCAATAATTATTTGTTAAGGATCTCGTTGTATACCACGTTGTCAGTTCGCCCCTCTGGTTGTAATATGACCAAGCTGTGTGGTAGCTTACTGTTGAGCATGCAACGTACAGTTGGCCATGTGAAAAGCAGTCCTGCCTCAAATCAATGCCAACCTTTTGTAGGGTCTGTCCCTGAGACTTATTAATTGTCATTGCGAAGCAGAGCCTTAGTGGAAATTGGAGGTGTTTGAATTGAAATGGGAGATCAGAGGGTATAACGGGGATGCGAGGAATAAAAACTCTCTCCCCTGAGCCACCACCAGTAAAAATAGTTGCCTGAATGAGGTTCTTTTGCAGACACGTGACCTGAAGTCTCGTGCCGTCACAAAGTTTAAGTGGCTGTACGCAAATCCACAATCGGTTTCATATTGTTTTCGTACCTTATCAATTGTGTAATGTGTTTTTTTGAACAGGTTTGATTCATCGAAGTGATCACTCCTGCTGTGTTCAGTCACTTCACGTGAGCCGCTCTCTTGTGTGATGTTGCGATGTCCACGGGTTTATTTAATGTTAGCTAAGACCCGGCAATTAAAAGTTTCTCGCTACAGCAATTTTAACTCTGTTACAAAGTAATCCAAACTGTCGTTTATACCTCGTGTCCTCTCATTAAACTTGTATCTCGCGAATATGGCATTGCAAACGGCAGCGGGTCAGTTCACGTGCTTACATGGGAGGCGTGATGACGCGATATATTTTGATATATATCAAAATACCCGCGCTTCGCAGCGGCGAAGTACTGCTTTAAAATTTTTATTAAGAAGAAAAGTAAACCTTTTTAAACTGAGGGAAAATGAATCAATAATTATTTGTTAAGGATCTCTTTGTATACCACGTTGTCAGTTCGCCCCTCCGGTTGTAATATGACCAAGCTGTGTGCTGAGCATACTCTTGAGCATGAAATCTAACGTGGTTTGTGCCCTTCAGAATGAAAACAGTTTGCATTTACCTTTTTAATAAAAGGCGAGCTTTTAAGCCTGAGAAATCACCCCGTAAATGCACACGTTTAATTGCACATGTGTTAATATGTATACTTACATAGTATTAAAAGACACTCAACAATTAACGTCATTTACCTTTGTTCCCGCGTTTGATAAAAGGCGAGCTTTTAAGCCTGAGAAATCACCCCGTAAATGCACACGTTTAATTGCACATGTGTTAATATGTATGCTTACACAGTATTAAAAGACACTCAACAGTTAACGTCATTTACCTTCGTTCCCACGTTTGACTCGTGCTGTAAATCTCTTCCTTGTTTTCAGTTCATGTGATTACGTAGGAGGTGTGATGACGCGATACGTGACTCCGCCTCCTCCATTAGAGTATATGGACAAAAAACAGGTTCCAGTTATGACCATTACGCGTAGAATTTTGAAATGAAACCTGCCTAACTTTTGTAAGTAAGCTGTAAGGAATGAGCCTGCCAAATTTCAGCCTTCTACCTACACGGGAAGTTGGAGAATTAGTGATGAGTGAGTCAGTCAGTCAGTCAGTCAGTCAGTCAGTCAGTGAGGGCTTTGCCTTTTATTAGTATAGATAAAACTATGTTGTTATTATTATTTGACCCCTCTACAAAAATGGGGATGGATGGATATTTTTTGTCCCCCCAGACAAGCCAAATGCCTACCCACACATGATGTTCTGGTCACACCTCTGGACTGAGACGTTTGTTTTAAGAATGTGTTTACATAGATTGTTGTAAACATGGAACACACATGAAATGCATGTGTTCCAAATAAAGATCTATTATTTCCCCTCTAAAACTCCACCACTTCACTCCAAGATAATCAAGGCTTGAGTTGGGAGAACTTCTTGCCATTTCTGCGGCGGTGGGGGGGATGGTATAGCAGGCTGCTTGCTGCTTGTGTTGATCAACACATTTACGAGACAAAAGATGCTGACATAGAGGTGCAAAGGGATTTAAGGTGGGCTGGAATTACATGTTTTTTCGTAGGCTTTTGTAATTCTAGTGTTAACCACTTTGAAACATTAAGAGACTTCGAAAAACAAGAGCTCTTAACATTTTTTTCTGTAAATGGTATGCATAGTATCCCAACACCTATAAATCTGAAGGTTCAGATCTTTCTTATTGCACAGATTGAATTAATAATTAAACCAGGTTTCCTCAATAATTTTATAAGACAAGCAATTCCAGATTCTATTTTCACAGTTTTTAGGTCACTGTTCTGCCCCACATGCTGTTAACTATTACAGTTATTTATTGAACTGTGCTCCCCCTTTGTCTTGTCATTTATTAACATACCTGTCAATCACATCCCACACTCACAATGGTGTCATAAATGTCTATGAAACTCATGTAAGGCATATAGGTCCCATAATAAACATTTAAATACAATACACCCCATGTGTCTCATATAGGCACCCCTTTATCTCTTGTTTCGGTCACGTCCGAAACGTATGTTTAAGGTATATAAACCCCTGGGTCTGTTTAATTGCAATTTGAATCTCTCTTTGTCTTGATCCAGCTGTGGAAATCACTTGCCTTGTAAGTGTCTTTTAAAGCTTTATTGTTTAACGTATACTGTCTGCTATGTATTGCTTTGTAAATCATCATTTATTATCTTTGGTTCTACACTTGTAAATACCTGTATGTTTCTTTTGTATATATTTCAGTTTGCCATGAGGTATGTCCAGTAAAAGCCTTCAAGAAAGGTCACCCTTGTCAATTTTATGTGGATGTACTGAGTTTTTTAAGCTCTCTGCGGCCGTGTTGCACAGACAGCGCGGAGTGAGGCAGAAAAGTCACAGTTAGGTATTGACTCTATTTCCTACCTATACTGGCAAGAAATGCCAACTGCAGAATGTTTTTTGGCATGGTTTAAAACAGAAACAGATCTCAGGCCAGAGGAAGCAGTTGCAAATAATTATTTGCATGATTTTATTAAGTCAATAGATCCAGAGGAATTGTCTATATTTTTGTATTTTGTCACAGGCTCACCTTTACAGCCCACTAATATCAACATTGCATTGAATCGATTATGTGGTAACTTATGACAACCCATGCATGCACATACTACTTGTTTATGTCAAGTAACCATAAATGTATACTAACATTATTTAAGAACAAATTAATAAATAGACTAATTTCAAGGAATAAATATTAATTTTCAGAATGTTAAATATTTATGCAGCAATACCAGCAGATACTAATATATATCAAGGAAAAAGGTAATTTTCATTTTGTATTAAGCCAGGTTGAAAATGCCTTTGTACTCTGTTCTTATGTTAATGAGTGATTTGTGTCGTAATGTATTAACTTTGGTTTTAATAAACATTTTTTAGTGCTTACTGAAGGATTGTATATGGATGACTTACGCTGTGCCAAACAAGAAAGAGATAGTATGCGACATATCCATTAAATTACTGGTAGATGAAAATTGCAAAAAGAAAAAATGAATATAAAAAGTCATGAGGAAGGCTTTGGTGTAAATCTAATAATAAATCCTTGCAAGTTTAAATTCCACACCTCTCACTGTATCTTCCTGCAGTATAACATAACATTGATAAATCTGCTTAATGAAATTCAGGTTAGGTGAGGCAGGAGCCTATTCCACAAGTCCTGGGCACAGGACAGGAAACTGCTGCTTGCATCCACATACCCACATTGATTCTAACAGAAGGTGAATTTGAACAACCAGTCAACAGAACTGCATGCCTTTAGATTTGTGGGAGTAGAACCAAATAGAACAGGAAAAATGAAAATACTCACAATGTCTAGGTGTGGGACTGGAATTTTGGATGCTGGACATGTTAGGCAGCATGACAAACTTCTGTCACCAAACTGTCCTCCAATATTGTAATATTCTGCATAAGTGAAGTGCTTTAAAACACTATAATCATTGAAAACAAATGTGTGAAATTAAGATTAAATTAACTGATGACATAGTGTTGTAGAACAACCCTGATGGACTTGGGCTTAAGCATGATAACAAGTTGAGATGCTTTTATTGTGAGTTGCATGTTGTCCTCACCTTCATTTTTCTCCCAGAACTGTGGCTCCTCTCAATGTAATGAACATGTTATTAAATTACCTAGTCGATCTTAAGTGCCAGAGGTTTCGTAGGGCAGTGTTTCAATCAGAGTCAAGACTGCATGGTGTTACATTTATATTGTGTACCCAGTACTGCTGGACAAAAACTGAAAAACTGGACAATTGAAAAAAGGGGCATGTTCAAGTTAAATAGCCAGAAATACCATTTGCACAGTAATCCCACTATGAGTCTATGTTGTGTTAAAAACTATTTTACTCCTAACTGCAGAACAACAAGTTAAACATGGTTTTACAAAAAGCTCTTTGAAATATTGCAAAGAAGCAGTAAAATATGTGACAGTTCCTGCAGGTAATCTTGCATTCTACCACTTATGAGAGATGCTGATGCAAGAAAAATTGGTACTTTTCTTATGGCCTTTGTAGCATGGGTGTAGGTGTTTGCACCATGTGATCAGTTGGTGCCTAATTTAGAATTCTCCTACACTCACAGATGATGCTGTCGAGGCAGGCTGGAACTAAAACATTGCACTAAGAATATTCTGCAATTTTATTTTATTTTATTATTATTTTTTTTTTTAATGTTACTTGTCATTTGCAAACAACAAGTGGAAAGAGTGGTGGAAGGGCGGAGTGGTGGCTCTGAGGCTAAGGAGCTGCGCTGGTATTCCAAAGGTTGGCGGTTCGAATCCCCGTCACTGCCAAAAAGGCCACTGCTCTGCTGGGCCCTTGAGCAAGGCCCTTAACCTGTAATTGCTCCAGGGGCACTGTACAATGGCTGACCCTGCGCTCTGACCCCAAGGGGTATGCGAAAACTACCAAATTCCTAATACAAGAAATTGTATAAGGCGAAATAAAGAACAAAAAAAAAAACCAAGGAAATCATACTCAGTATATTTCATTCACTTAACTATAGGCTTTAAAATGCTATTCAAGTGGTGAAGGAAAATCTCTGTTTATGTAGAGATTATCAGAAATTGTTGAGTATCTTTTAAGTATGATGTTTTCATGATATCTTAGGACACGTAGCAAACTGGCATGAATGTATTATTGAAATTGAAAACACTCTCAAAATCATGTATGTTAAAATGCTGTATTTGTTGGTGGTTTGGAAATAAAAAAATACAGTATATACTCGTGTTTAAGTTAAGAATAAGACAGGGGTTGATTTTACTGTATAATTGCTGGTATTTTATAATGTCGGTTGTTGAATGCAGAAAACTCACATTAATGGTTCAAGAGATTATGCTAATGCCCACCTGAGAAAGTAACCACGGAGCACACTGCCTTTTTTTTCTATGCATTGTGCTTACATGACCACACGGTAATACCTAAACTATTCCGAAGTGACGTTTACAATGTTTTGTGATTTTAGTATCTCACACCCTCATACACCCTTATTGTAAGATCATCCCATATCTACGATGGAACTTTCGATCAGAAGAAAATATGAAGCTGGTTTTAAATTAAAAGTTGTTGAAGTGGCGAAAGAAATTGGCAACTGCACTGCTGCAACAAAATCTGATGTGTTTGAGAAACTGGTGCGAGATTGGAGGAAGGAAGAAGATGTAAAAAAAAAAAAAATTAAGTGTCACATTTTATGAACGGGTACATAAGCTGGGTTCTGATTTTATGATCAATTTTTCAGGTTTCAAGACCCGACTTATACGTGAGTATATACCGTAAATAAAAATAAATTACCCTTTAAAATAGGACTAATTGCGTTTTTCATCAGTACACCCAACTCATCCAATTTATGAACACCATTTCTCAAGCATGGGGGTACTATAACAATGAAAACAGTATGAGTCACGGACAAGAAACCAACCCTGGATGGGATGCAGAAGTGCATACTCACCTGTATTTTGGATTCCAGCATAGATTAAACCATTACATCTGGAGTCAAGTATCAACAACAAGAACTAACAGGCCCTACATACTGCAAGAAAGGAGCTGAACGAAACCACTTATTTCAGAAAGAAAGTATTACACCACTGTACACTACAATATACTGTATTTCAAATTGCCTTCACTATGTTATTAACATGAAAATAACATTTTTAAAAATGTCACAAGATGCAGTGTTAAATTTGCATCAATCCTTTCCTTTGAAAAGAAGTCATAATTTAAAGCAATTATGTGTACATATCATTCATTGAATGAATGATCAGAAAGAATGTCTAAGTGTGCATTATCTGCACACAAAGATGAGAATTGTTTTTGATAAATTATTATGATTAAAAAAACAATTGATCAATATGCTTTGACATTCCATATGAAAGTTCTGTTTTTCTAAGCTATACCTTTAATAAAGCAACAAAAATTATTTTTCAACCACACAAAACATTTTTCCCCGATGGAGCGGTTTACTTACTTATTTAACATTCATTTGCGTTGCTTACGTCCTTTAATGCGTGTACAGAGAAAGTTGTTGATAACTGGTGGAGAGTTTCTGGCATCATATCTTTCGATTCGTGGTATCAAATCATCAAAACATTCTCTCAATTGTGCTCTAATATTTTCTGGAATTGCTGATGAAATTCTGTCAAAGTTGCGTTTTGCATTTTGCAATGAATTCTTAGTATCAGAATCAATCACAGACCCGTCCAGGATATTTCTTTCTATTGCAGTGAACACAGTTCTAATAGTCCTAAGAACTTCTGAAACCTCTGCCTGCACAACAAGAATCTGAACAGGCACTAAACTTTAACTGGAAATTATTGAAAATGTATTTGAGATATCTTGAAATGTGCAGGAAGTTATTTTAAGATATCTGAAAATGTATTTGATATATCTTAAAATAAGCAGGAAGTTATTTTAAGATATCGTGAAATATAATTAAGCATTTAAGATATCTTGAAATTCACTATTGTTTGATACCTCTAAAATACATTTTTAGATATCTGAAATTCATTTCATGACATCTTAAAATGGGTCTCTGCTCAATTTCAGATACCTTACCATGTATTTCAAGATATCTCAAATTGTATTTCAAAATACATTTTAAGATAACTTTAAAAAGACACTAAATTATTTCAAGATATCTCAATAGCATTTTTAGATATCTACAATACAATTTAAAATATCTGAAATACATTTTAGATATCTTAAATATATCTCAAAACAGCTTCCTATCCATTTTCAGATATCTCAAAATCACTTCCTGCTCATTTCAAGATATCTCAAATACGTTTTAAGATATCTTATAATAAACAGGAAGCCCCATTGAATGAATACTCTGTTTTACAGGAAGTGATTCTGAGATATTTTGAAATGCATTTAAGAGATTTTAAATGGCATGAAAAGTCAATTTAATATATGAAAATTTATTTGAGATATCTTGAAATGCAGACGTACTTATTTTGAGATATTTGAAAATGTATTTGAGATATCTTGAAATGCATTTGAGACATCTAAAAATGTATTGCATGTATCTCAAAATGTAACGGACTTATTTTAAGAAATCTCAAAACGAGTTTCAGATATCTTAAAAGGTAAATTACATTTTAAGATATCTGAAATTCATTTTTGAGATATCTCTAAATTTTAATGCGGCTTGCCATAGCACTGTTTTCTTGTTCTCTTTGTTTACTGAAAAATAAGAATTAGAAATGGGAGAGCACCCAATATGCCATTTTTATTTAAACTACCACCTTGCACTTCAAGAATACTACAGTAAATGTTGCCTTGGAAATTCTGAAGCAAAATGGGCTACAAGATTTTCTATATACAAATATATACCATCTATTTATACTTATACTATATTAAAAAAACATACAGAAGATGTTAAACAGTAGTTCCTTTAGATATATATTTAGTTGCTTATGTTAAACATGTGTGGGTGTGTGTGTGCCCTGCGGTGGGCTGGCGCCCTGCCCGGGGTTTGTTTCCTGCCTTGCGCCCTGTGTTGGCTGGGATTGGCTCCAGCAGACCCCCATGACCCTGTAGTTAGGATATAGCGGGTTGGATAATGCATGGATGGATGTTAAACATTTTAAAAATCAGACCTATGAAATAAATGTCCTGTATTATATTGGACATTTTGGTGGCTTACTTCAAGGAGACCTAAATATGTCAGAGATGCCAGCTAATTCAAAGCCATTAAGCTCAAGGTCACTGAACCTGAGGAGTAAGTGCATAGCCTGCGTTGTATTAAGGAATTGATGGATTTTCCCTGTGGTGGGTTGGCACCCTGCCTGGGATTGGTTTCTGCCTTGTGCCCTGTGTTGGCTGGGATTGGCTCCAGCAGACCCCCGTGACCCTGTGTTTGGATTCAGCGGGTTGGAAAATGGATGGATGGATTTTCCCAAATATCTTTAAGTGGTGTGGTGCGAGACTATAGACCAGACAGATAGATATTTTTCAAAGTCATGGCTGGATACAAGTGAAAGATAGGAGGAGCACATCAACCAGAAGCATCAATCCCTGATATGTAGGTGAGCAAACATTTGCAGGACCTTGCAGAGCTGGATGACAACTCTGATAGCTTTAAGGTGATAGGCAGCGATGAGAACTCCAACGTGATATTGCCAAACTTGTCCCCACAAAGAGAAGGGTGGTGATAGTGGGGAACTTAGTTATCAGTGGTATGGAGACTCAGGCCGTGGAGTCTCATATGGTGTGTTTTCTTGCTGGTAAAGAGATGGAGGGTCATCCTGTGTGGGTGGAAAGGCCCCTGGCAAGATTGGGAATTGATCTAGGTCTCATTGTCCATATTGACCTGGGTACAGAAAGGATGCCAGTTCTGCAATCCAAATTTAAAGAATAAGGTGCTATGCTGAGGAGTCAAAAACTTTGAAATACAGTATCTAGCCCCCAGTTAATAAACTAAAGTAAAAGCAGTAGTACATGAAACATTGATTGCCATAATTCTATAAATATCAAGAATAAAACAAATGAGTTGCAGTTGTGTTGCTGCACATTGTTATGACTTGCCTGAATCTGAGAAATAGTAATGCATATGACACAGACTGATACATATTATTTATGAAAAACGGAGAAACTTTAAAAAGTAGGGTAGTGGCAATTTATGTAAAAAAGAATAGGTGCCTGATTCAATCAAGTGATGATTCTTTCATTCATTTTCCACTGCTTATCCGAAGCCATGTCACAGTGACAAGTCTTAGAAGCGAGGCCCAAACATCCTTTTCCCTAGCCACACTTGCTAGCTCATGATGTGGGATCCCAAGGCATTCCAAGGCCATCTGGGAAACATCATACTCTCAGAGAGCCCTGGGGTTTCCTCCCAACTGATTGAGCTCATAATACCTCCACAGGGAGGCATCCATTTCAGATGATCAAACCACCTCATTTGGCCTCTCTCCATGGAGAGGGTCAGTGACTCTACTCCAAGGTTGTCCTGGATGTTGGCGCTTCTCACCGTGTCTCTAAGGGAGAGCCTAGCCACTCTACTGAAAAAACTCATTTCAACCAAAACAATTTAGTTTCGTTATATACTGTACATTTTAGGACATCATTATTTTTTACGTCTCCAGTTATCAGGCCTAAGTATTATTCCATGTCTTCACTAGATTCCATTATCTTCACTAGTCAATATTCACTTGTAACTTCTTCAAAGTCACTTTCACTACTCCTTTATCATGTCTAATTTATCAGTTTTCAGTCATGCATCATTCATTAAGTTATTAGATACACATTATCAAAAATAAGTAAGTAGTGATAAGTGACATGTAAGAGTTTACAAGTGATTTGTGATGAGGGATAGGTAAGTAATGATGCATGATAAGGGACTAGTGAGTAGTGAAACGCAAAAAACAACAAATCAACAAAAAAGTATTCATGTGTGATACACATGATAAGTAATACAAGACATAGAGTAAAATTAATGTTTTATGATGATAACGCTGGAAAATGTTCTACAATGTACACCATACAGTTAGTCCACTCTACAATGACTGTTCTGCATTAGTAACAGAAAAAAAGGGCAGCATCACATTAGTTTCTGTTTGTGCCTGGTCCTGAAGTATGATTTTGATTGCAGAATTCATTCCTGAGTCTAAATGTGAGGTAATGCCCAAGTAAAGCCAACTTCTGAAAAATGCATAATGCTCTTTCTTGAATTTGGTCATGCACCTCATTCACTGAGATTTTGGAGAACTGCCCGGAAGGAGTAAATTATATCAGTCCCAAAAAATGTATATATTTTCCTATGGCTTTGACCAAGGACAGCAATTCATGTGTCAAATTTGGAGATAAACATTATGAGCTTGGATGACTAACTTGAATGTCCAGAAAAGTCAAATTATTTTGCAACAAAACAAATGACTATCTCTTCATGATGGAGGATACCAGAAACTGTCAAAATGTACACATTTTCGTCATTTAGTATGTAAAGAAATAAGAAAAGCAAATTAAAACAATGACAGAGCAGAATGCAATGCAACAGTATCTTTACTTTGAAGTCATCCCTTCTGTGTTTTCTAACTTAAAAATACTATTTTTTTTCACTTACCTTATATCAATAGTCAAACTTTACTTTTTCTCTTTATTTGTAAGCTGCTAACCTCTGTGGTCTAATAAGTAACATGTCATCGCTTTAAATGAATCAACTTTAAATCAACTTTGTAACATTACTGAATACCACTATTGGTGATGTCCTTTAATATGAAGTTATACTGCAATATCTTTCACACTAGCACCACCAAGGGCTGTATTTAGCATGTTCAAAATTAAGCAGCCCAAGTGACCTAATATTATTAGCCCCTGGTAAAAAAAAATACAAACACAGAAAAGTACTTGGTTGTACAGTACAGGGCGGCACGGTGGCGCAGTGGGTAGCGCTGCTGCCTCACAGTTGGGAGACCTGGGGACCTGGGTTCGCTTCCTGGGTCCTCCCTGCATGGAGTTTGCATGTTCTCCCCGTGTCTGCGTGGGTTTCCTCCGGGCGCTCCGGTTTCCTCCCACAGTCCAAAGACATGCAGGTTAGGTGGATTGGCGATTCTAAATTGGCCCTAGTGTGTACTTGGTGTGTGGGTGTGTTTGTGTGTGTCCTGCGGTGGGTTGGCACCCTGCCCAGGTTTGGTTCCTGCCTTGCTCCAGCAGACCCCCCGTGACCCTGTGTTCAGATTCAGCGGGTTGGAAAATGGATGGATGGATGTACAGTACATCTGATTGATCTCAATGAGGCTGATCAAATTAGAAAATTTCCTGAGCCAAACCAGGTAACAGAGCTTGTGAACCGATTATACAAATATTTCATATGTACAGCAATGTTTTCTGCCATTAAAAAATCAACAAATCTTAGCAGCCACTTCTATTCGAAAATTTTACATGGGAGTTTTTTGGTTCATTGTAATGACAAAAGCAAGAGCTGCTTATTCTTTTCATTTCATTAGTACACACAATGACATCCATGTCTTCAGTCACAATGTGTTCAGACCCTAAATATATTACAATATTTTCAAATATCTGATTTGCTTTTGGCATTACATATGAAACAAACTTACCACAGTACCTTAGAGTACTAACACGTTCACCCTCAATTGTGGCACTTTTGGAGCTGTGTTTTAACTTTGGCAACTGAATCCCTCCATTTACCAGGCATTGGCATGTCTGCGAATATAGTTTTATCAAATGTATTGCTGAATTTCTGACACCTTGTACTGTTTTATTTTTACAAAAAACAGTAATTGAAATGGGATTAATAGTTTATTTTATTTTATCTAATCTAATCTAATCTAATCTAATGTAATCTAAAATATTATCTTTACGTCATTTTCCACTTCTCAGTTTCAGAATGTTATATTCCACACCAGGAGCTGTTATTCAAACTATGTATGTTACTCATATTATTTTCTTATACTCTGCAGCACAACATATTTTAATATACTTTACATATTCTCCCCATGTCCACATAAGCTTCCTCTGGGTACTTCGTTTTCCCATCACAGTCCAAAAACATGCAAGTATGTGGATTGACAATGCTAAATTGGCCCTGCTTTGTACCCTATGCTTGCTGGAATTGACCCCAGCTTCCCCACTATCTTTTTCAAGATAAAGTGGGTTTAGAAAATGAAATAATGGATTATGTAATTTGCTTTGTAGACCACCCAAGTGACACCCTGAATTTGTGCCTTGTGCTCATCACTGCTTGGAAAAGAGCCCGGGTTCTATCAACAGCTTTAACTGTAGTTTGGTTGGAATGACTGCTTAGCACATTGTTGCAAATACAAAGCATATTTATTCATTTAATGCTGGTGCTTAACATGTCTCTTTCTTTGAATTATGATTGGGAAATTAGCATTAAAAATGCAGTACATGAAAGTAATATTAAAAAGTGAGAGTGTAACATTAACAATAAAAAATGAGTATGAAATTAACAAAAAGTGAAAGCATGAAATTAACATTAAACAGTGAGAGCATGAAATCAACCAAAACTGAAAGCAGGAATGAATTTCACAATTGAAACAACATTTAGAAAACAGAAATGGCTTTTTGAAAATGGAGACATAATAAAGCAGTCACAGTCACAATGAAGTGTTAAAAAGGCATATTGCCATTGTTATGAAGGAACCCCAGTAGCGTTTCATAACACACTTCTGCTGAATAATTTGTTGGCTACAAGAACTGAATGTTAGAGTGCCAGAGTGCAGTTTTGTCTTCATTCTATTCTTTGCTACTACCTCTAATGGGTCAAGAGGGCATCACATACCTGAGCCTGCCCTTTTCTTAGCTAGTTGATTCAATGGGCCTGTCTTAAAGTGATGTTACTGGCAGAGTACACCAAAGCATAGAAAATTGCACTGGCTATTACAGAGATGAAAAACATGTAAAAGATGTCACTACCCACATTAAAGGAGTGCAGTTTCCTAAGAACAAAGTTATAGTTCCACTGTGTTACAAGATCATCTAGCATATCACTGATATCAACCTCCAAGTACTTGTAGCAGTAAACCACCTCTGCATAAACTCCCTGAATAATGGCAGTGCATAGAGGCTCTTTGGTGCAGTGATATTCAATAACCAGTTCCTTCATATTGCTCATGTTAAGCTGCAGAGAATTAAGATGCACCAACAAACAAAGTTCTCCACCTGACTCCTATACTCTGTTTCATCCCCCTTGTCAGTACACCTCATTAGTGATCAGAATTATTTCCGCAAGTGACATGACCTGGTGCTACCAAGGGACAGAAACTGGTGATTGGAGCGGATTTCAATGGACATGTTGGTGAAGGGAACAGTGGAGACGAGGAGGTGATGGGTAGGTATGGTGTCAAGGAGAAGAATGAAGAAGGTCAGAGGATAGTGGATTTTGCCAAAAGGATAATATGGCTGTGGTGAATACGTATTTTAAGAAAAGGGAGGAACATAGGGTTACATACAAGAGTGGAGGAAGATGCACACAGGTAGATTACATCCTGTGCAGAAGAGTTGATCTAAAGGAGATTGAAGACTGCAAAGTAGTGGCAGGGGAAAGTGTAGTTAAGCAGCATAGGATGGTGGTCTGTAGGATGACGTTGGGGATCAAGAAGAGGAAGAGAGTGAGGGCAGAGCCAAGGATCAAATGGTGGAAGTTGAAAAAGGAAGACTGCAAGGTTGAGTTTAGGAAGGAGGTGAGACAGGCACTGGGTGGCAGTAAAGAGTTACCAGACAGCTGGGAAACTACAGCAGATGTAGTAAGGGTGACAGCAAGAAGGGTGCTTGGTGTGACATCTGGAAAGAGGAAGGAAGAAAAGGAAACCTGGTGGTGGAATGAGGAAATACAGGAGAGTATACAGAGGAAGAGGATGGCAAAGAAGAAGTGGGATAGTCAGAGAGGTGCAGAAAGTAGACAAGAGTACAAGGAGATAAGGCGCAAGGTGAAGAGAGAGGTGGCGAAGGCTAAGGAAAAGGCGTATGATGAGTTGTATGACAGGTTGGACACTAAGGATGGAGAAAAGGACCTGTACCGATTGGCTAGACAGAGGGACTGAGCTGGGAAAGATGTGCAGCAGGTTAGGGTGATAAAGGATAAAGATGGAAATGTACTCACAAGCGAGGAGAGTGTGTAGAGCAGATGGAAAGAGTACTTTGAGAGGCTGATGAATGAAGAGAACGAGAGAGAGAAGAGGTTGGATGATGTGGAGATAGTGAATCAGGAATTGCAATGGATTACCAAGGAGGAAATAAGGACAGCTATAAAGAGGATGAAAAATGGAAAGGCCAATGGTCCAGATGACATACCTATGGAAGCATGGAAATGTTTAGGAGAGATGGCAGTGGAGTTTTTAACCAAATTGTTTAATGGAATCCTGGAAAGTGAGAGGATACCTGAGGAGTGGAGAAGACGTGTACTGGTGCCGATATTTAAGAATAAGGGGGATGTGCAGGACTGCAGTAACTACATGGGAATAAAATTGATGAGCCACAGCATGAAGTTATGGGAAAGAGTGGTGGAAGCTAGGTTAAGAAGTGAGGTGATGATTAGTGAGCACCAGTATGGTTTCATGCCAAGAAAGAGCACCACAGATGCAAAGTTTGCTCTGAGGATGTTGATAGAGAAGTTTAGAGAAGGCCACAAGGAGTTGCATTGCGTGTTTGTGGACCTGGAGAAAGCATATGACAGGATGCCTCGAGAGGAGCTGTGGTATTATATGAGTAAATCAGGAGCGGCAGAGAAGTACGTAAGAGTTGTACAGGATATGTACAAGGGAAGTGTGACAGTGGTGAGGTCTGCGGTAGGAGTGACGGATGCATTCAACGTGGAGGTGGGATTACATCAGGGATCGGTTCTGAGCTATTTCTTATTTGCAATGGTGATGGACAGGTTGACAGACGAGATTAGACAGGAGTCCCCGTGGACTGTGATGTTTGCTGATGACATTGTGATCTGTAGCGATAGTAGGGAGCATGTTGAGGAGACCCTGGAGAGGTGGAGATATGCTCTAGAGAGGAAAGGAATGAAGGTCAGTAGGAGCAAGACAGAATACATGTGTGTAAATGAGAGGGAGGTCAGTGGAATGGTGAGGATGCAGGGAGTAGAGTTGGCGAAGGTGGATGAGTTTAAATACTTGGGATCAACAGTACAGAGTAATGGGGATTGTGGAAGAGAGGTGAAAAAGAGAGTGTAGGCAGGGTGGAAAGGGTGGAGAAGAGTGTCAGGAGTAATTTGTGACAGACAGGTATCAGCAAGAGTGAAAGGGAAGGTCTACAGGACGGTAGTGAGACCAGCTATGTTATATGGGTTGGAGACAGTGGCACTGACCAGAAAGCAGGAGACAGAGCTGGAGGTGGCAGAGTTAAAGATGCTAAGATTTGCACTGGGTGTGACAAGGATGGATAGGATTAGAAATGAGTATATTAGAGGGTCAGCTCAAGTTGGATGGTTGGGAGACAAAGGCAGAGAGGCTAGATTGCGTTGGTTTGGACATGTGCAGAGGAGAGATGCTGGGTATATTGGGAGAAGGATGCTAAGGATAGAGCTGCCAGGGAAGAGGAAAAGAGGAAGGCTTAAGTGAAGGTTTATGGATGTGGTGACAGAGAACATGCAGGTGATGGGTGTAACAGAACAAGAAGCAGAGGACAGAAAGATATGAATGAAGATGATCCGCTGTGGCAACCCCTAACGGGAGCAGCCGAAAGAAGAAGAAGAAGTAATGGAAAAATGGAAATACATCATGTGTTAAAGACTAAATCATCCTATGGGTGACTTTATTTTCCTTTCACATGATGAAGCTGTACTGTAAGGTGTTGGAGTAATATGGTGCCTATAACAGTAGCACCAGCTGTGTGTGGCATTGTGAAGCTTCAGATCTTGTTCAGGTGAGAAAACAGAAAGATCTCAGCAAAGTAAAATAGAAGAATTCCTTTCAAGCGCACAATAAGCTCATGGTCATTCCGTTTTAAACGTAAACCCAAATATATTTTAAGAATCTAAAATAAAAATATAATCCAAACAGCAAGCAATAAAGTGATACAGTAACAGAGGAGCACTAGAAAAATCCACTAAAGACACAAGGGGAATCTCACTGTGGCCTGGTAGAAGAGCAAGTGTTGCCAAGCTTGATACAAGCCACTACCTAAGAGCCTCCATTTTTATGTCTATTGTCATTCACATTATGTGACTGTTGCATAATTAAAGTTTAATACTGTATCAACAGAAAAGGAAGGAACCAAAGATAAACATGCAAATGAAGCAACTGTGGTGATGCCAAACATCTGACAAAAGCCAAAGCGTCAACTGTAACACAGACAATGAACTGCACTTTGCTACAGTGATAAATGACTGATATTCAGTCAAAAAATTAAAAAACTGAATACCATAACATATAAATTATAACACTCATAATCTGAGAAAAAAAATAGTTAACTTCCAAATGTCTATTTAGCAATTAGGTCTATGTGAATTGATTATCTTTGGTACTGTCACTGGAGAGGGTGTCCTGTCACATTTTTCTATCAATCAAAAAATCTTATTCTATGACTTCCCCCCTCATTTCTTCATTCTTTGATTAAAAAACAGTACAGCTCACGCACATCCAGGTTGTAACTTTTTTCCTTCGTTGTTAGTTTTAGAAGCATTTTCTGGTGGTAGATTTAACACATTTGTATACTAATGCATGGCATATAAATAGTGCTTAGTTTGTTATCTGAAGCTTTTGCATAAACATTTAATTTCAGCTTATACTTTGTCCAACAGTTAGGTTTTGCACCATTTGGAGTGTTACAATTACATTTGAATTTTTAGCAACTGCTTACTTGCTGCTCTGACTTACAAACTTTTCTATAAATGTCTAGTTATAGAAAATTTACTAAAAAAATTTTGGTTTACATTACTGTAAATGGGCGGCACGGTGGTGCAGTGGGTAGCTCTGCTGCCTCGCAGTAAGGAGACCTGGGTTTGCTTACTGGGTCCTCCCTGCGTGGAGTTTGTGTGTTCTCCCCATATCTGCGTGGGTTTCCTTGGGGTACTCCGGTTTCCTCCCACAGTTCAAACACATGCAGGTTAGGTGTGTTGGCAATTCTAAATTGTCCCTAGTGTGTGGGTGTGTGTGTGTGTGTGTGTGTGCGAGCCCTGCAGTGGGTTGGTGCCCTGCCCTGGGTTTGTTTCATGCCTTGCGCCCTGTGCTGGCTGGGATTGGCTCTAGCAGACCCCCGTGACCCTATAGTTAGGATATAGCAGGTTGGATAATGGATGGATGGATGGAATACTGTAAATATTTTGGGGAAAATAGATGTGTTTTATATCATTGGCCAGTTTCTGACATTCACATACTGCAGAATGTAACAGACAAGTACTATATGTCTTCCAAGGCATAGTGACAAGTACAAATTTTGTAATTATTTTTATAAACATACAGTATTTGAAGCCCTGAAAGCAATAGTTCAGCATTCATGTTAGGAATAATATTCAAATACTAGCATAATTGTGATGAGAACAAGCTTGCCAATCCTATTCACCTAGATACTCCAAACTAAAATCAAGTCACGATTTGAAGGTCCCTAAAGTCCTAATCTCCATCACACTATTTAGTAATTTATTCCACATGTCTGTGGTTCTTTGTATGATGAAAAAGTTTCTAATGTTTGTATGGAATTTGCCCTCAACAAGTTTCCAACCATATCCCCATGCACTTTTTAAGGAATTAATTTTAAAGTAAGTGCTGGAATCTGCTGTCCTAATATCCTAATATTTGTACTTCACATGTGTAAAACTGTAGATTTTACTTACCGTATTTTTTGCACCATAAGACGCACCTGACCATTAGACGCACCTAGGTTTAGAGGAGGAAAACAAGAAAAAAAATATTCTGAACCAAATGGTGCACTAATATGTTTAATAAAATATAGCAGAATAATATTTCAACCATGTAAATTCAACAGCGGTATTAAGAAACATCATCACTGTCATTAACAAATAAGGAGAGACTTTAAGGTTCAAGCATTCTTCTAGTTTTATGGAAACCCCAAGAACTCCTCATCGCTAGTGTCAGAATTTATTAAGCTCAGTTGCTCACAATCACTTTGCAGCATCACGTACCTATCATCACGCGACATAACCTGTCCAAAGCCACCAGGGGACAAAGCACGTTTGGACCAATGCTCCCTGAAGTTATATCGCCAGTCTAGTCCCATCTATATTTGTAATGCCACAAAGCCCTTCATCTCGTGTTTTGTTGTGGGTTTCCAGTTTGAAAAATGAGAATGCGGTGCAAGCACAGCCCTCGATTCAAGAAATTGCTCTGCATACCTGTTTGTCTTGTCTGACAGTAGCTGAAAGGCAGCTTCAGGAAAGAACAGCCTGAAGTAGTCCAGCGGCTGGTAATCTATCGAGTCCAGAGTCCAACTCAGTGATAATGCGCTTCGCTCCCTCATGAGATGTAGACGCTATCTTGCCTTTGTTTATATTTGTTTAGATTTTGCAACTCACGCACACGCAAGGATTAGATGCCGAGTCAATGAGTCTAACATTCCTCCAAGCACAGAGGGAATGCCTGTAACGTAACAGTGAGTTTTGTCGCCCTCTAGCCCTAGATGTCAACTTTTGTCAGGTATTACACATCATGGTCTGTGATGCAATATTCGCACCATAAGACGCACAGACATTTCCAACCTTCTTTTGGGGAAAAAAAAGTGCGTCTTATGGTGCAAAAAATACGGTACATTAAACTTCATCCACCCAATCCTGTATGCTATCCTGGTCCCTTGTAACAATTTAGCTGATTCTGTATTGTCTGTTTTCCACCTAGTTTGGTATCATCTGCAAGCTTAAGTTGGTTTGTGCTTATATTGTATCTACATGGTTTATGTATATTAAAAAAGCAGCAGCCCCGACACTGATCCCTGATTCTGAAAATGTTCCTGTTACCATCACCATTTGCTTCCTGCATTTGAACCAGTTTTGTATCCATCTACACACCGTGGCTTGAATTTACAGTTCTTTAAGTTTGATCAATACCATCTCATGTACTACCATATCAAAAGCATTTTTGAAAAGGAAATAAATAAATAAATAATATCATATGCACCTCTTTTATCGAATGCTTTTGTTGCTTCCTCAGAGAATGCCAGCATATTACTGAAACATAACCTTCCCCGTCTGAACTTTGCAAACAAGAGAGGCTGCTGAGAGTTTTTGGTGTTTTCTGTGGTGTGAGATAAATTAAAAAAATACATTTTGCTCCTATAAACTTGGGTTTGGTGACTATTAAAGAACTGTGTGGTAATTTTTAAAACTTTTTTTTTCCTGTAGAATGGTTTTTGTTTTGTTTTTTTCACCTGCACAGGAGCAAAAGTTCCTGGTTTTGGAGGTGCACTTGGAAAAGTTACTTGTACTTGTACATGTACTTCTTCTTGTTATCCATATTTGAACTAGTGTTGAGGAGGCATTGAAAAAAGCAGCAGTAACGGATCCTGGCATCTGTAAGGAAATGACCGCATTGTTACAATAAATAGTTAATAAATAGCTGAAATAGCGATTCCTTAGATTAAAAAAAAGGCCATGGATGAATTCAAAGCAATTAACGGGGAGGCTTAGATGAGCATACTGTAGGTAAGTGGCCAGCATTAAGACGCCTGATCAGGCACAAGGGGCTGTAGGAGCAGATAAGACAGTAAATACTAACTACCAGCAGATATTCACTAAGCAATTTTTATTTATTGTATATTGAACAGTTCTTAGCAGTCCAGAGGTAAAACAGTTAAGTGGGTGACAGCATAAGGGTTCATTAATACAGGGAAATATAAACAGTGCAAGTAAGTTTTTCTTTACATAGAGAACTGACTCTTGGAATAAGCTACCAAACAGTGTGATAGACAGTAAGACTTTAGAAACTTTCAAAACTTGACTTGATATTTTTTTAGAAAAATTAAGTGGATAGGACTGGTGAGCTTAGTTGGGATTAATGGCCTGTTGTTGTCTAGATTGTTCTAATATTCTAATGAACCATTGTTGACTATTTGCTAATAAACCAGTTTGTAACAAGTGTGGGACATGTACATTTGCAAACTGTCTGACAGTTCATTTTCAGTGTTTTTGTGTTAATGCAAGTTATTATGTTCTTAGAAATAAAAACAAACAGGATGAAATTTTCACTTTTCTTTCAAGACACCTATCCAAAACCCTCTAGTCTCCAAGCCTATTCATTTGGAACCACTGATGGGCCTTGACAATAAGGGTATATTTTAAAGAAAATGCATAAACTTTTCATTATAATGCTGTATTCTGTTCTTTTCTGCAACTTTCCATTGTCTGCATGGCTTCCAGAACAGCTGCTACACAGCCGATTATAACCGAGAGTGGAAAGGGATGTTCTAGTATCCATTTGATAACTAAAACTGCCTTTGTTTCAAACATCAGACACTTTTCCAGTAAAAAAGATCAGAAGAATAACTTTCAAATAGATGTGCACTAATCTGGGTAAAAGCAGCATTTTCTGTTGCATAGTGAGTATTTGCCGACTTGCCTACGTTTGTCACCTATTCATCAGCCTGTTGTCCTAGAGGAATTTTGACATTTCATGAATCATTGTAAAGTTGAAGAGCTGTAGTTTTTGCATCCAGCTGTAATAAAATGTATCTTTCAGAATTTTTAAATGCAAAAATATATATCTATGCTCCCTTTCTAATGTCTCTGACCCTCTTTACTACTTGTGAAGCACTGTGATCAAATTTGTCAAACAATTATTATGAATTATCTGCCTGCTTTTTTCAAGGCCACAAATAGTTCAAAATGTGTACAATTATTATGTGCTCAGACTTACCTTTATTCAGCAAACTTTGTAAATAATTCTGTAATTTCTGGATGGATTTCTGCAGTAAATAACTCTGTTGATCAAAATGGCTTTTATAATTTCAGGATGGGTTTTTGCAATTAATTTTAAATTTTCCTTTTCCTAAATTGTAGTATCTTTTACTCCTGTAAGAGCCAATCTTAGAAATTTAATGTTAAATACACAAAAGTGTCTGCTAAAGCAGCGGGTCCAGATGGAGTATCGCCACGACTGCTGAAGGTCTGTGCATCAGAGCTGGGGGGTCCTCTACAGCGCATTTTCAACCTGAGCCTGGAACAGGGGAGAGTCCCGAGGCTTTGGAAAACATCTTGTATCACCCCAGTCCCAAAGGTATCACGTCCTAGTGAGCTGAATGACTTTCGGCCTGTTGCTCTGACATCACATGTGATGAAGACCATGGAGAGGCTGCTGCTTCACCACCTGAGGCCACAGGTTCAACACGCCCTTGACCCTCTGCAGTTTGCATATCAGGAGAAGGTGGGAGCGGAGGATGCCATCATCTACATGCTACACCGATCCCTCTCTCACTTGGACAGAGGCAGTGGTGCTGTAAGAATTATGTTTCTAGACTTCTCGAGCGCCTTCAACACAATCCAACCTCTGCTCCTTAGGGACAAGCTGACAGAGATGGGATTAGATTCATTCCTAGTAGCATGGATCGTGGACTATCTTAAAGACAGACCTCAGTATGTGTATCTTGGGAACTGCACGTCTGACATTGTGGTCAGCAACACAGGAGCGCCACAGGGGACTGTACTTTCTCCGGTCCTGTTCAGCCTATATACATCGGACTTCCAATACAACTCGGAGTCCTGCCACGTGCAAAAGTTTGCTGATGACACTGCTATCGTGGGCTGCATCAGGAATTGGATGAAGGAGGAGTATAGGGACCTAATCAATGACTTTGTTAAATGGTGCGACTCAAACCACCTACACCTGAACACCAGCAAAACCAAGGAGCTGGTGGTGGATTTTAGGAGGCCCAGACCCCTCATTGACCCAGTGATCATCAAAGGTGACTGTGTGCAGATGGTACAGACCTATAAATATCTGGGAGTGCAGCTGGATGATAAATTAGACTGGACTGCCAATACTGATGCGCTGTGCAAGAAAGGACAGAGCCGGTTATACTACCTTAGAAGGCTGGCGTCCTTCAACATCTGCAATAAGATGCTGCAGATATTCTATCAGACAGTTGTGGCGAACGCCCTCTTCTACGCAGTGGTGTGCTGGGGAGGCAGCATTAAGAGGAAAGACGCCTCACGCCTGGACAAACTGGTGAGGAAGGCAAGCTCTATTGCTGGCATGGAGCTAGACAGTTTAACATCTGTGGCAGAGCGAAGGGCGCTCAGCAGGCTCCTATCAATTATGGAGAATCCACTGCATCCACTTAGTAGTATCATCTCCATACAGAAGAGCAGTTTCAGCGACAGACTGCTGTCACTGTCCTGCTCTACTGACAGATTGAGGAGATCGTTCCTCCCCCAAACTATGCGACTCTTTAATTCCACCCGGGGGGGTAAACGTTAACATTTAACATTATACATAGTTATTGTCTGTTTTTCACCTGCATTATTATCATTCTTTAATTTAATATTACTTATTGTATCAGTATGCTGCTGCTGAAGAATGTGAATTTCCCATTGGGATTAATAAAGTATCTATCTATCTATCTATCTATCTATCTATCTATCTATCTATCTATCTATCTATCTATCTATCTATCTATCTATCTATCTATCTATCTATCTATCTATCTATCTATCTATCTAAATTCAATAGAATATCAGTTTCACACAGTTACTTAGATTATGGAATAATCATTTACCCCTGTAAGTTAACATGAAATAGAAATTTCTTAGCTATTCTTGTAAAAACAGAGTGTTAATTAAGTTAGTTAGTTACAAATAGAACATTGGCATACACTTTTCCGGCCATTTCCTGACCTTTCTGCAACGATTTATTAACATATGCAACAATTTTTTTTTTAACATTTTATTGAATTTTTTAAAATCAAAAGACATTCCATATAAGCAAGTACATTTTTACAAATTTAGGTTCAAATTAAATCAAACCTCACCCATAAGAAAGAGAGCAAGGCCAACAGAGTAAAATTTTAATAGTAAGATAAATAAATAAATGAATAAATAAATAAATAAATAAATAAATAAATAAATAAAGGGAAGAGAATCTGTTTCCTTGATTTAAATGCTTATTCTAAAATGTTATTGATTAGATCCTGCCAAGTTTTGAAAAAGTTTTGTACAGATCCGGTAAATGAGAATTTGATTTTTTCCAATTGCAAATCTTCTTATATAATACGCTACCCTGGCTGTTCTTTTGTCTGTCCAGGATTTTAAATCACCTGTAGCTCACAAACTGTTTGACCTATTGACCTGAAATTTGGTACACATATACTGCGTGATGTCTACTATCCGCTTTCGCAGTGATGATTGACCTCCAAGGTTATTCCTCTTTTCATTTTTATTTTATTTTATTGTAGAATCAACACTTGGCAGTGATCAGCAGGGCGGCCGTGTGGTGCATGTACGAGCGCTGTTCTCATCCCTACCACATTTGCCATCACTTCCCCTTCCTTTTCATATCTTAAATCATCCTTGAGGCAGATTGAAGACTTTAGTGAATAATTAAGGAAAGCGTACTACAGTAAGTAATTGCAAGACAAACACTGACTTAATCAGTTTTAATGTGAAAAGATGCCAACAAAAGAAGAGAAGAGAAGGGAAGGGCCGCTATTGTGGAGAAAAGAGGAGCTGCTCAGGAAGCAGCAAGCGTATCAACCTCTGAGCAAATGAATGCTAAACGTACAGAGAAAGAGTAGGAAAACTAGGAATGCTCAAGTCAAGTGTATTCACTGCACTTAATCATGCAGTGCGCCGTTACTGGTAATATATAACATCAGTTACCCATTGACTTAGAATAGGTGAGTTAGGATTCTTCCAGTTGAGCAAGATAAGTTTATGTGCCAGTAGTGTAGTAAAGGCAATTACAATTTGTTTGCCCTTCTCCACTTTAAGCCCATCTGGAAGTACACCAAACACAACTGTTAGTGGATTAGGAGTGATTGTGACACCAAGGCTGTAGGATAGGCATTTAAAGATTTTGGTTCAGTTAATTTGGTGCATGCCCAAAACATTTAGCCCATTGAGGTTGGAACTTGATTGCAACATTCGCAGGTTGGATCTTGTGCTGGAAACATTTTGGACAATTTTAATTACACAGATGCGCTCAATAGATAATTTTAAGTTGAATAATTGTTTGGGGTAACCACCCGTATACTTAATTCCTGGCTGCAAAAGGCAAATATAAAGTATACTGGAAAGCTAGGGAGAGGCAACTTATGTGTACTGTTTGCTTCCCCGAGAAACTCGATGACAACATCCCTGGGTTATGGTAGCTGTACAGAAATCTGCAGGGCATGTTGGGAACTGTAGTCCAGAGGGACAGCCCTCTTTGGTTTCAGGGTGCCACCAAAGGATGCTGCAGGGACTGATGGTCACTTTTTTGTGGAGCTTCTGCCTGACCTAAATGTATTTCTGGTACCTGCTGCACTCCCAGTGCTTGTACAGTGATCCCCCGCCTATTGCAGAAGTTACGTTCCAGACCCATCAGCGATAGGTGAAAATCCGCGATAAAGAAAGACCATATAAATAAACAGTTTTTTTTATAGTTTAAGAATTAAAATACCCCTCCCACATGCTTTAAACACATGTAAACTTATTAAAACACACTTTGTAAACACATATGATATGTGGATGTCGGGCTAAGGATATGAGTAACATCTCTCTATTTTAAAACATTTTAACGTCACGCAAGACAAGGCAGTGAGATAGAAGAACAGCTGCTGTACAGGCTTTTAAATGATCGACGCGCAGAGCAACAAGCAGAACAGGAATCTTGACAGAAGCAGCACAAAGCCAGTAGCTGATCCATCCACTTCTGCTTAGTGTGCCTTCAGCTACCCCCCTTTACAAAGCGAGCGGCAGAGATGCGAAGTGGCAAAAGGACAGCTGCTGTACAGGCTTTTATGTGATTGACACAAAGCATGACAAGCACAATATACAGCTGGCCAGCAGCAGCAGAAAGACACCAGCTGAACTGATCGCATCTCTTTAGCGTGCGTTCAGACCCCCCCTTCACAACGTGAGCAACATTATAAGTGCCGTGAGAAAGAGATTTAACCACGCCCGGGGCAAGAAATAAAGGACAAATATTGTTTTTACAAAAGTTTTAAAGTAAAAATGAAAATAATGCATATGTAACAATTCCCTTGAAAATAACAATCTCTTTAAATTGTTTGTCCGGTAAACCAAACCCGGGGTGGGCAAGCGAAGCGAGCAGGGGGTGGAGCCACCTAGTAATAATAATAATATTAAATCCGTGATGTAGCGGCTGGGAGGTATGCGCGATAGCTGAACTGCGATATAGCAGGGGATTTCTGTATAAGAGGGGTAGCTCTACCTCAATCAGGCTGAGTCAGAGTGGAAGATGAACAAGCTTGCTTGGGAGGAGTGAAGGAACAGAGAAAAAAGAGAATTGAGGTTATAGTTGTGATTGACAAGAAACCAGTTAAAGGTACTTTGTTGTGATAAACCTTTCATTTGAACCCAGGACTGTCGCTTGTTGTGATTGTGTCTGAGATTTGGGGCTTAGTGGCACCCTCTTCTGTTCACAGTATATACAGTATAATATAAAACATATATTATGATATTTTAGTTAGACAAATTAGTCATTTGCAATGAACAGTTAAGAAATATGTCATACCATAACAAACCAATTGGACAATAATGGATAGCCAATTACTGTGGCTGATTAAATTGTCAGAAAAATAATTAATCATTATAATCTGCACATAATTCAGCCATAAAATTGTTTTAGCATAATGTAAATACTGAATACTTGATTATTGACAATATACAAAATGATGTGAAGAACTATCGAGACTTTCATTGTCAATTCACATTTATTTATTTTAAGTGACATTTGCTTTCTTTGTTTTCATTTTTTAGTTTTCCAGTTACAAAAATCACACATCTTCCCTGGTATAACTGCAAGCATCAGAAGAAGCTAGCTGGTGTGCAGTTTGTGCAAGCAGTTGAGGTGATGGTGAACTTCACCCACACTCAACTCTGACAGCATTTCAATACCCATATTGCCATCAGGAGCAGCTAAGACACATGCAAAAATATATAAGCTGAAATAACCACTTGTAAAATTTAAAAACAAAGAGGGATATAAAAAGTTGGGCTTTCAACTGTTGCATTTCAAGATAAGTGAGTCTGAAAAATTTTCAATGCTTTTAAGAGAGTGTTTTTCAAATTAAAAAATTTTAGTACAGGATTAGGGCATGTTTTATTTTTTGCATTGTCTGAGATATATCAATATAACTCAACAATCTCAATGTAAATTTGAAAAAGTAAACTAATCTGTAATGAGTTTGCAGCTAATGTTTTTCATTTTTAAGATAGAGAAGTATGAAAATTCAGCAATGCTTTTCATTGACAGATTTTGTAATTTCAAAATACAATGCATTGCTTTCATTCTCAATAAAAACTGAACTTTCCTGATAAATTTCTATGGAGAATAAGAATACCAAATTTAAACAAAACTATTTCATTGAGATGTATCAAAATTGGTTGCATTCACTGGTGGATTACTGATCATTTTCTAGACTTGAAACACTGGATAGAAAATATGACAGATACATCTGACACACTTTCAGTCTGGGTTAACATGATGAATTATATACTTTCCCAAAATCTAAAATAAAGCAGCACACTAAGCTAGCAAATGACATTAACTTAGAGATCAAACAGTATACCTTCCAAAGACAAAAAATCCTTGGTAACTTCAGCAAAACATCTAAATAATAATTCTTCAAATAACTAAACAAACAACTATCCCAAAAAAGAGCAATGACAACCCACAAAAAACTTTAACAATACATTTTTGAATATCAATCTTGCTATAACTTTTTAAAAATATAGATCAACCCAGAGGCAGAGGAGGCAAAGACAGAGAGAAAACTGGTAAAAGATGGAGAAGTGTGACTAGACAGAGCTTAAATAGGCTAACCCTAAAGATTCGTTCAAACTGCACCACACCTGGGTATTTGGGAGGCCCCTCACTGAGGGTTTAATTAGTGAGAAAACATTAATTAAATTAGATATTTAATTTAGGGCGGATGTCGACTTTTGTCGACAGGAGGGGTTGAGGGCGAATGTCGACAAAAGTCAACATCCAGTGATAGAGGGCGACAATCAGCTGTTAATGGCGACAAAACTCACTGTCGCGTCACAGGCATTCCCTCTGTGCTTGGAGGAATGCTAGACTCGTTGACTTGGCAACTAATCCTTGCGTGTGCGTGAGTTGCGAAATGTAAACAAAGCCAAGATGGCATCGACATGTCACAAGGGAGCGATGCGAGTGCAGAAAAGAAAACACTCGGCAGACAGTCGGACTCTGATTTTTCAGAATCGGATTTTATTGACAGTGATCAGGAGATCGAGCAAGAGAGTGAGAAGCTGGCATCAGCTGATCGGACACCAGCCGATGCTATGCAAGCTGATCGTCTGCCAGCTGAGCGAATCCGATGTACCTACGGCAAGGTTCGCGTGGGAGGAATACCCAGACATTGATCCGTGGGAGCCGAACTGGCTACCGGACTTCACAAGACAGCATGGCTTGCTGTTGGACACGACAGATCACCAGCTGCTGGACTACTTCAGGCTGCTTTCTCCTGATGCTGCTTTTCAGCTACTGTCAGATGAGACAAACAGGTAGGCAGAGAAATTTTTTGAATCGCAGGCTGCGCTTGCATCGCATTCTCGTTTTTCAAAGTGGAAACCCACAACAAAAGACGAGATGAAGGGTGCTGTGGCATTACAAATAGAGATGGGACAGAACTGGTGATATAACTTCAGGAAGCATTGGTCCAAACTTGCTTTGTCCCCTGGTGGCTTTGGATAGGTTATGCAGCGTGATGATAGGTACATGATGCTGCAAAGTTTTATTCACTTCTGTGATAACCAGAAGCAAATCCCAAGGGGTGAGCCAGGCTATAACGCCACGCATAAAGTTCAGCCCCTGCTTGACATTGTGGAACCAACATAGAAACAATTTTATCAGCCTGGCCGTGATTTGTCTGTGCATGAATCTATAATAAAATAAAAGGGGTGCTTTTTTTTCTGCAAATATATGCCAGACAAGCCCAGAAAGTATGGCATAAAGGATTTTGTACTGGCAGAAGCAAACACTGGTTTCTGCCTGAAAGTAATTACATATGTAGCCCGTCTACTCTAACTGTGTGTAGAAAGGGGCCCTGAGTTCTTTACTCCAATGCCTAATTTATTATGATTCTAATTACTTTAATATTTTGAGTCTCGGGTGACTATTGTGGAGGATTGCCGGCTTTCCAGTCCGGCCCTCACCCCCAGGCCGCTAGGAGGAGCCCTCCGGACAGCATATTGGTGCCCCGAGTTCCAGCAGGGCCTCATGGACTCTGTAGTTTTTATACACAGCCCTGCTGGATACCTTGGGGGCTGCCAGGAGTCGCTGTGAAGGGCCTCATGGACTCTTGCACGCCATATAACCCGGGAGTACATCTCAGTCACGTGACTGGAAGAAGCGACGTGCTCCCGGGATGAAGAAAAGGACTGTTTGCCCTGACCCGGAAGGAAAACGGACTTGTGGGTTTGGCTTGGAGCCACTTCCGGGTCAGGGGCTATAAAAGGACTCTGGGTAAGCCCAGACACTGAGCTGAGCTGGGAGGTAGGGTGGCAAGTGTCTGGGCGAGGAGGAGAGAGTATTGTTTATTGAATAGTGTATTGTGTTAATGAGTGTGGTGAGGAGAGTGCTTGGTGCACTACTGTATAATAAAAATAATTATTATTATACTTTCACCTGGTCTCAAGAGTGGTACCTGAGGGTGTTAGAGGTGGCTCCACGCCTCTACTGCTACACTATGAATAAAACATTATCAAATAATTCTAGCAATACACTGGTTAGATAATAACAAATAATGGTAAAAGAAATTACCTGTTAACATTCGTTCCTAACCCAATAGTTTATTTTACACCAACTTATAATAAACACCAGGAAACTGGGTTATAAAACAATAATGAATTCCACGTTTAATTATAAGTCAACCAACACAATTAATAAACTGAAAATAATCAGGAACTATATTACACTATTAATACTAAAATAAAACACATTCAGTCTTGTCACTCTATTTGAAACAAAACGTTGCAGGCCTGATTCGTGGCTTGGGAGTGTTGCGACCAAAACCTTATCGGTCCTTTCACTCCAACAGGAGCAACAAAATAAAATGAAAAAGGTACCTTACTTGGCAATGTTATCAGTCCAACAAATCCCTCTGACCTCTCTGCCTCTGTCTATGCGCAGGTAGCCGCTGTTTAGTAAATCCAAAACTGTCTCCGTCCTCCAAATAAGCAAACGTCCACCATTAATTTGTAGAGCTGAGTTAACTCCTGCCTCTGGTAGTTCGCTCCGTTACTCCCCTCGTTGAATTAACAAGTCGTTCCTCACTAGATAGACCCTGCGAATATCTAATCGAACTTCTTCGTCTATCTCAGCAGTTCGTATCCCGGTAAATTATCTGGTTGATAATTTATCTCTCAAACTTTCTGCTTCACCACCTTGGCGTCACGTTCTCTCTTTCTTTTTCTCTCTTCCTCCAGCCCTTCCGTTTTTACTGCCACTTCCGGTTATCAAAATAAAAGTCATCATAACTACGTAAACAAACTATTACACTAAAATTAACAGTTTACAACACAACATTTACATTTTTACATTAATTAGAGATTTAAACACATTTCTGTCTGGGCTACACCCTCCCCCTTCTAAATGTCTGGTGTCCCCAACAGGCTTAACTATTTACTCATAATAATGGGTAAGGTGGCAAACTTACTCACACTTCTAACCCTTCCCAATTTTAATTACAACACCTCTGTGTATGATAGTAATGGGCTGATCTCGGACTTTTCCTGGCTCATCATATGTTAACCTAACTACTGGTTTCACTGTTCTTTTGGGACGTGACTCAGTCTCTCTTGTCTTGTTCCGACTCTTCTTTACTGGAAAGACTGTCACAGTCAGAAGCAGAATCCTGGCTAGGCTCTTGTTCTCTTTCATTTAGGGGTTCTTCCTCAGAACCATTCTCCTCATGGCCCTCATCTGACTGCGAGAGAGTAACCACTTCTTCTAAAACAACTGAAGATTCAGCAGAGCTCCTTGGTTTTTGTTCCAAATTCCTTTATCTTGTATAATAGGGTCTGCGAGGTTGACAGTATTCAGAGTCAGAGGATAAGTCTGAATCTTGGAACTCATGTGAGGTTGTTGGAACCTCGGGTATGGTTCGTTTTCTTCTTTTATAAGTCTCGGCTCTGGTGTCTGGCCTGATAAGAGAATCACTATCCACCTCTGTCCTTGGAAGTCGTACAAGTTGTCCTATCGGGAGAATGTGGTCTCTGTGAATTGTTTTGATGTCTCCTTTTCCCCTTTCAGGTTTAACCCTATATACAGGAAGGTTGGGTATTTTTCCCATTACAGTGTATGCAATAGAACTCCATTGGGTCTGCAGTTTGTGCTTTCCTTTCAGCCCTAAGTTCCTAATCAAGACTCGGTCACCAATTTCCAGAGACTGGAAGCTAATTCTCTTGTAATAGGCCCTTTTACATATACAGGAAAGTATTTCTTTCAAAGAGAGAACTGTCCCTTGACAAGTCAGGGTGTGCTAGAGCTGCTTCAGGGCTATGAACATTTGGGTCATGTTGTGTACATTTGGAAAATTTTTATACATGACCAGAATTGTTCATGGAGCTACAGTGCAGAGGAATTGGAGCTTGTGGCACAGTGAGGGTGAACAGGAGACACATGGCTTCACAGTTGAAGCCAGACAGGCTGAAGATGAAAAGAGGTGACAATACGGTTTTCATGCGGGCAGAAGACTTGGTGGCAGTGGCATGGCACAATGGCAAATGGGTGACTTGTCTCCCCACAGTACACACTAACAATATATGTGAGAAAGTGCAGCAACAGACAATTGAAAAGTAGGCACCAAAGCAACACATATTGTAAGCAGTGCAATGTGGCAATGACTGAAATTGGCTGCTTCGAGCGAGATCAGACTTTGCAGGACTTTGCTGTGTAAAATGTATGTGAAATCATATAGTATGTGAAATTATATAGTATGCAGGCTCATACAACATGCAAGATAGTAACATTTGTCAAAAGGAAATATTTTTTGTTGATTTGATATGTTAAACAATTGCTTTGTGTTCTTTTTTAAAAAAATGTCAGTTTTTGGAAAAATATTCAGCCCTGGGAGAAAAGAAACAAAAAAAAAATTAGCCCTAAAAGAGTTAATTAAAACCAAACAATTAAGAAAACTACTGCATCTATATATGTAGGCTACTACAGTGCAAGGCTAAGTAACATCTACATTTAACCTGACTCGTGACAGTTGCTTCATTGTGAACAGTGCTTAAGGGACTAATGTCTTTCTTGTCTTTCTTCTTGATTGCAATCATTTTGTCTTTTTATCACACACCTACTTACAGTATGGTGTGCCTTCAGGTGATCAAATTCACAAGACATATCATGGCTGCTTTGTTGCACAGTGCTATATGCATCAATCTCACTATCTGTGTCAAAGTTTGATGACCAAGTCATATAGTCATCTCTAATACTTAATTCGTTTAATTGACTAGTTTCAGTTTGTTCCAAGATTGTCTTTACAGCTTCTCATTTAAATGTCATTGGTTGAATGCTCCACCCCACTCACAATAATTGATGAGTTACCTGAGAGTTGCTAAACACAGAAATATTCATGTTTTTTGCAGAATCATGTTTTATCTACTAGATGTTAAGGCCTTATTTAGGCTTAACACTGTAAAGTGATTATTACACATAACCCCAAGTGTGACTCGGACTTAACTATATTTACATAGAAATCCAGACCTGAGTCTCACTCAGGGTTAACACCAAGGAGGTTAAAGCAAAAGGCAAAAAAGAGAAAAAGATAAGCAAAAGTGAGTCTCACAGCAACCCTGATGAAGCAAACATTTATATACCGGTTCCCAGATGCTATTTTTAACATGCTGTTCTTTACCTTCAGACTTGCTAATGAAATTGTTTTCTCATCATTTTTCTATTCTGATCCCTTGGAGTACACACTTTTCCATTACCGTTTTTGAAAGACACAAACAGCTTGATCTAGCAGGCATATCTTTCACATTTTGTTTCTGTTGTTTTTTGACATGTACAGCAGCAAATTATGATAAAGCAGCAAAAAATGGCAGAAGAAGACCAGTCCCCGTCAGATAACAAGTTCATTAAAGTACAAGTCTTTTATAAGGATGAAAGAATGGGTAAATCAGATGTGATGAGTTAACACCTTGAGTCTTTAGGGAAACTAAAGAATTTTTATGTGATCTATTTGCATGAATAAATAATTTATCAGTAGAAATATGCACATTCCCTAGTGACTAGGAAAGAAGAAAATGTATTCCATTTTTTTAAAAAAAGAAATACTGAACAGACCTAATTGACTATGTACCTTTAACTCCAGTGTAATTACAGGGAAAAGAATAAAAGAGGGAGATTAAGATTGAATTAGACAGATATCTAATGAAAAACAGACTAACCTGATTAAATTCTTTAAGGAGGTAACAGATGCGCTGGAAGAAAAGAAAGCATTTAATATTATTCATTTAGATTTTCAAAAGGTATTAGTGCCTCATGAAAGACTCCTGGGAAAACACGGGATTGTGGGAAGTATTAAAAGATATCTCAATAGCCAGTTGAAAGGTAGAATGCAATGCATAATTGTTAGGTGTTCAGCCTTCTACTGGGTAGATATCAAAAGACGTGTTCTAATGTTCTCTATAATTTGTGATATGTGTAAATAAATCTTTTTGTCAAAAGCATTCAATAAATGCAGTGAATTGGCTGTTTACCATTGTAGCATGGGGGTTATATAGAAGTCAAATACAAAGCAGCTGTTGCTACTCCAAGACATCAGGACATATATCTGACAGATGAACTTTAAGTTCTGAACATGTGCAGTAATATATTTGGGACAACAGTTTCCTAATAAACTATATTTTGAGTTTTTCTTTGAGAAATTTAGCATGTCATTATGCTTGCTTTCATTTGGTTGAAACATCACACTTTAGTGACCAGGGCGGTTATTTAACAAAGCACACTTGTGAATTTGAGACTCCAGCTGTACTGAATTCATTGTAATATAGAATAAGCCTCATTTTCCAATCAATACACAGTCGGTGCCATAAATGCAAAATATTACTCAAAATAGTTTTAGGCAATCCATAATTATTTGCACACTTCTGATATTTACAATAAGCAGCCCACTTTTAGTACACAAAAGTAGTATGCAGGCCTCAACTTCAATTAGATTTTAAGAAAAGCAGCACACTATAGTTGATCCTAAAATGACGTGAAGTGTGCCGTTTTTTTTGTACATTACATTACTGTCAACATCTCTGTGCTACTTTACTATTAGTGGTTTATTGATTTAGAATGTGTGCTTTTTATACAGTAATTGACAATTTTAACATACCTTTTCAACCAATTTTTATTATCATGTCTTTTCCTTCTGCTTCTCACTGATAAGAAAGAGCAATGGGTACAAATGAAGTAATAATTTAAATTTTCTATTTTATTAATTGTTGCCATTTTCAATAGATAGTATAGCTTTTAATGTTTTGTAATGAAAATATCACATACATTTAAACAATATTGAAAGTAAGACTGGAGCAATGTGAAATATGCTAAAAAAAGCCTGTCCCAGGGAAAAAAAGTGGATGATGAATAAAATAATTTAAATAATGTATTTTATTAATTCTTGCCACTTTAACCCCTTGTTGCTTAAATTTATTTACAATTATATAAAAAAAGAAATTATTTGTGTTTTTGCTGTCAAGCAGATGCTAATTTAAGTGGAGAGTGTTAATCTGAATATAGTACACAAGCAAACAATAACCTGGTACGTATTTTTATCTTTAGCACAACTTACCTCAAATTTGGACAATTCCTCAAAATTAGCTGCTAAAATCCATGCCAACACTTCGCTTCCATCAGGCAGATGTAGTTTCAACTAAGACTGCTAGATGGTGTGACCAGTGCTTTCAGTACGATCCTTGGTACGTATTGAATACACATCAACCAGCATGGTGAGATGCATACGCCACCTCGGCTGCATTCAGGCCGGGACCGGTTTGAAGCGATTTCACGACAATCATCTACAAGGATAGTTTAGTTTCATGAACTCCACAACACTTTGCTAAGCTTCATATTCAGCCTGGTATGGAGCAGGCTAAGAGATGACACTAAGTTGCAAGTTACTAAGCACAGCTTGCCCTAATCCTCTTGTATGAAATAAGTCCAATTTCTTAGTTTTGATAAGGATTGGTGCTATACTCGCCAGAAATTTGTTTTGCTAGAAAATAGCCAAGATTTCATTGGCACTCTTGAGGTGGATTGATTTTCCTGTAACCATTATGCCTTAGATGCCTACTTTGTATTACTGTAATGGGGGATTTTTCATGTAAGTCTGGTGTTTAGACATGAAGGCATGATATTGAGATCATTTCTGTTTATATAGAGAGTATATTAATAAAGTTGATAGATTATGGAGCGTAATATGTATTAATGGAGGTGATTCAGGACAATGTTCAGTTCTAATCAGTACACTATAAGTTTATGTGTGATGTGGCACTGAATTACGATACAGTAAAAAGGTGAATAAACTGAAAACATACAGACTGGAAACAAGCACGATGAGAGGTGATAATAAAAACTTCTCTGAGTTTATAAATAGCACAGATAGGCTAATGCCGCAGCTACATTATGTAAGAATAAATAAGATGAAGATGGGAAAAAGTTAAATAAAAATGGTGAAGCAACAAAATGTATTACCAAGATACATCCTGAGAGCATCCAGTGTTTTTCTTGTTAATGAAAATTAAAATAAAACACGTTGTTAATGAAAAAAATAATAATTTCATTGACTAAAAGTAAATTAAAAACAAAATCATATCTGAAAGCTGGAACTAACTGAAAACAAGAAAAATTAGAAAAAGAAAAAAAAACTAGTTTTTGAAATTTTGACTTTTCACAACACTTGCCTTTGGGTGTAATGTGCATGTGAGCTTGTGGGGCTGACACAATATTAATTAAAGCCGTAATGTTAGTCTAGACAAAAACGTTGATTTATTAGCACGCTTCACTTATTTACTCTCTGCTTTTAAACTGAGCCCTTACAACATCACAGGTGTTTCAGTTGCCATTGCTACATTGATTTCCTATCACATTGTCATTTTGCAAAATACAGAAATACAAAATTCAAATTTTTTTTTGCTAAGTTATTGCCTGCTTCCAGCAGGTAACACTGCATTGACAGATTAAGCAGATGTATGAGACGTATAATATAAGTGCTATCAATACATTACCCATATACATTTAGTTTTAATCAGGCTATTAAGTCATGATGTTTTAATGCAAGCAGTGTAGAGGTGCAGAGCAAATCCTGTCACACAGTACAATGAATTCAAGTCTGTTGTCTAGCCTGGCAAGGTTGTGTATGGAGTATACATGTTTTCCCCATGTGTGGGTGGGCCAAATATGTGTGACAGTAGAAGATTACCAGTTTTACAACTGGGTATTAGAAGTGTCTCATTAAACACTCTCAATTACCAAAATATGCTTCTTCCTACGTGTGTTCTGGAGTAAAATACATCTGCACAGTTTAGGGGCACAGGGAACTACCCAATTAGATGTGATGCCAATCTTTTGTGGGTTAAATCATGCACGCATATCAAAGTGAAAAGAAAATAGGAGTACAGGGAGTAAATATGTTGAGATGTCTAGCAGGTGAACATATGCAATATAAATAAGTTTGTAGAAATGCACTACACAGTATACAAGGCAAAACTTTTATTTTCCTTCTATATTTCTGTTATTATTGTTTTTAACACATTTCAACTTATATCTTCAATAGTAAAAATTATAATAATAATAAATTTTATTTATATAGTATTTGTGAAAAATACACTTTTAAAGTTTGGAAAAGCTTGGATGACATAGTCAGCATCAGCAAATATCAAAAATAAATATAACCTAACTAGCTGTGTAAGCCCGTGCTGTAAAAAGCCTGGGGGTCCTAGAAACTATTGAAATCGTCAGAAAAAAAAATTGAAATGTAGAGAGGTCAGGAACTACTCTGGGAATCTCTCTCCTAGGAGGTTTCGTTTTGCCAATGTGCTCACATTGTTTGTGTATTAACAGCATGAGGAAAAGTAAAAGGGACACCGTTGTACCGATGTGCTTCCCACGCTTCTGTAATAGCTGATAAGCGAGTGACTCTCTCTTCGGAGATTTTGTTTTGCCGATGTGCTGGCCTCGCTTGCATATTCTTGGAGGTGAAGCCCTTAGCCCAACTCCATCTCTCACTTCCAGGCAGGACAGACAAACACAGTTCCACGTGCAGACGTTTATATATAAGATATGTATATGTGTGTCACAATCTTAATTCTTGCATAGGCAGTCTAACAAGTAAAAATTAAACTTTTTTAAATTAAGTAGCCATTTTACTTGCCTTAATGCTTGTTAAAGTAACAAGTGACAACAAATCATACCAGTTATTTGATTCTTACATCTTTTGATTATATTGGAAGCCTTAAAAACTGAGCTCTGTCACAGAGAGTCATATTGTGTATTTCATTTATTCATGTATCACTTTGACCGGTATACAACACGAATGATGCACAACTTGATAACTGTAAAGAAAAAAATGTTTCTAGACCTAAAGAACAGTGTCCAAGTGGACATTTTTGGTGATTAAAACAAAACTAGTAAATGTTGACAAAACTAAAGGCAAATAAAAACAAAAAATAGAATGAACAAAAAATCAGAACTAGACAATATAAAAAATAAATCAATATACAAGCAGAAAATGGAATGATAAACTAAATAAAAACTTCAAATATCTGAAAACTGGAAAAATAACGAGAGCATCTATGCTATACTTTTTTGAGGTTATATTGATAAATCCTCTCCAATCCAAAGTTGGACAGTTAGAAATTACTGAAGAGATTTATTTCCCTTTATGTGTTCATGCAGTACTCACAATGCCAAGAGCATATTGGCAATTTAATTTGGACGGTTTTGGATGGGTTAATTTAACTAGTATTGACTAAGTCTTCATTTTCCCAGCCAATATATCCTTTACCCCTGGCTCATAGTGAAAGATGTAAGTTAACCTTATGATGATCTCTGGAAAAACAGTTTTCAAAATTTAGTTTCTTAGGAGAAACAGACACCTTTACTAGCAGAGAAAAACTAATAATACACTAGCTCTAAGCAATTGCTGCCTATATAGTCAATGTTATTCCCTCTAAACACTCTTGCATCGAAGTTCATTTTTCTGAGCAGAACAGCATAGTCTTTTAACCTGTATGGGACTCTGGGATATGTGACACAAGTAAATACTGTGCATATAACCTACCATATTTCCTTGGTAATGACTTCAACAGTCTTGAATGGTGATCTTAGATTTTCAAAATGTGCTAGTCTCATATAACAATAGTAAAAATAACATTACTACAGAAAGTGCCAATATTAAACAATTATTAATATATCACATTTATTTGCATTCTTAATACGTTTATGAACAAATAATAAAAAAAATTGGCTGTACTTAATCCATCCATCCATCCATTTTCCAACCTGCTGAATCCGAACACAGGGTCACGGGGGTCTGCTGGAGCCAATCCCAGCCAACACAGGGCACAAGGCAGGGAACCAATCCTGGGCAGGGTGCCAACCCACCGCAGGACACACACAAATACACCCACACACCAAGCACACACTAGGGCCAATTTAGAATCACCAATCCACCTAACCTGCATGTGTTTGGACTGTGGGAGGAAACCGGAGCACCTGGAGGAAACCCACACAGACACGGGGAGAACATGCAAACTCCACGCAGGGAGGACCCGGGAATCGAACCCAGGTCTCCTAACTGCGAGGCAGCAGCGTTACCACTGCGCCACCATGCCGCCCTGTACTTAATCCATTTATCTGCATTTACACAAATAATAAATATAACACCTTTCTGGGTTATGATATAAAAAGTAATCTTATCTTAAGGTAATTCCTTGTAACAGTCCAGGTTGGCTGCAGCTGCCTTGGCCATCTTGAACTCTGGATATTCAATAGCCATGTATCGAGATGAGCCAGGGCAACGAGGACACAAGCAGGCGAGAGTACATTGCAAAAGTAATTTTATTTCAAACTAGCAAAATACCCGCGCTTCGCAGCGGAGAAGTAGTGTGTTAAAGAGGTTATGAAAAAAAAAGGAAACATTTTAAAAATAACGTAACATGATTGTCAATGTAATTGTGTTGTCATTGTTATGAGTGTTGCTGTGTTTTATATATATAAAATACACACACACACATATAAACATATATATACATATACATATACACATATATATACATATCTACATATATATATATATATATATATATATATATATATATATATATATATATATATATATACACATCCACATATCAACATATATATATACACATATATACACACACACACGCTTTATGGGTGATGATTGTTTTACTCTTTTTATCTTTATTTTATTTTATTGTAGAATCAACTCGTATCTGCGCACAGCAGGGCAGCCGTGGGCGGATGCGTATGGTGTATTCACTCCATGTTATCGTGCATTGCGCTGTCAGTGGTATTTTGATAAAAGAATTTGAACAACATATAAGAAGCGTATAAATTATTAAACAGTAAAACATTACCATTTAAGAAGTAAAGTTACATTAAGTACTACTGCAGTGCCTTCGGGTATACCTCATTTTTTGTTTGCCCATTACATGCTTAAATGTATACATTTTTTGGTGCACTTACCCGAGAACACGCGACATATAACCGAGCGTGGGAGAAGCATGGATTTTAAACACGCGTTGAGTTCATGTGCTGGTCTCCGTCGTGGAATAACTGGTAATGTTTGACTAAAATCTACAGCGAGTAAAACGACATTACCTCCTATTTTTTTTTTTACGATCTCTGAGATCTTGCTTTTTTCGGTTCAAGGCTTCATAAGCTCTTTTATGTTGTATGGTGTACTTATCCCAAACCATCATCTTTGAATGTTGCAAGACTTTCGCCTTGTATGTAGATCGGGGTAATTACATTCATTGCATTCCTAGTCTGAATCACAATCTGATTGTATGGGTGGTTACCTGGCACTGTAGGGTTGCCACCCGTCCTTTAAAATACGGAATCGTGCCGCGTTTGAGAATAAAAATTGCACGTCCCGTTTTGAATCAATACTGGACGGGATTTATCCCGTATTTTTTTTATCATTTTTTTTTTAAAGCAGCGTCTCATGCAAATCATCCCACACGCATTTTATGAAGATGCCTCCTTTCCTACTTTTGATTGGGTAATACTTGATGTCATCGTTAGTTTGATTGGTGTTTTTAACTGTCCAGTGAGGAGGGCGTGTCTTTTAAGTACAGTCTGCAAAGTGTTGGCACTGAGATGTGGCGTCAGCGCCATAGTTGAAGCCCCTAACGTTGCGGTCAGCAAGTCGGCTAACATCCGCCATGTGCCGTCTTTCATTTGCGAGAAGCAGATCATAGAATGGTTGAAACTGTTGCCCCTAACGTTGCGCCACGGCGTGTGGTTCGTTTATACCTCGTGTCTTCTCATTAAACTTTTATCTCGCGAATATGTTATTGCAATCCGCAGCGGGAGCGTTTCTATAAACTTAATTTAAACTTACGTTTTACACTGTGCTTTGTTTCCCTCATGAACATGCTTGTATGCTTAACTCGCTCCGTTCTCAATTGTTTCATTAATTTTTTGCTCTTCGCTGTTTGCGGGTCTTCCTCCATTTCCCCCTACTTCGTTCTTTTATCTCGCGAATATGTTATTGCAATCCTTAACGGGAGCGTTTCAATAAACTGATTGAAAATAGTTTTGCATTTAATTTTTTAGTAAAAGGCGAGCTTTTAAGCCTGAGAAATCACCCCGTAAATGCACACGTTTAATTGGACATGTGTTAATATGTATGGTTACACAGTATTAAAAGACAGTGAACAACGTCAGTTACCTTTCTTCCCGCGTTTGATAAAAGGTGAGCTTTTAAGCCTGAGAAATCACCCCGTAAATGCACACGTTTAATTGCACATGTGTTAATATGTATGCTTA